>NC_069499.1:276847381-277014881 GCF_027579735.1 Bombina bombina
ACAGGAGCGGCACCCGGTGTGGTCCACTGCTGCTGTAGCCCATCTGCTTCAAGGTTCGATGTGTTGTGCATTCAGAGATGGTATTCTGCATACATTGGTTGTAACGAGTGGTTATTTTAGTTACTGTTTTCTTTCTATCATCTTGAACCAGTATGCCCATTCTCCTCTGACATCAACAAGGCATTTTCGTCCACACAACTGTCGCTCACTGGATGCTTTCTCTTTTTCGGACCATTCTCTTTAAACCCTAGAGATGGTTGTGCATGGAGTAGATCAGCAGTTTTTGAAATACTCAGACCAGTCCGTCTGGCACCAACAACCATGCCACGCTCAAATCACTTATATTCCCTTTCTTCCCCCATTCTGATGCTCGGTTTGAACTACAGCAAGTCGTCTTCACCACGTCTAGATGCCTAAATGCATTGACTCACTGCCATGTGATTGGCTGATTAGCAATTTGTGATACCAAGCATTTGAACTGGTGTACCTAATAAAGTGGCCGGTGAGTGTATATGACTGCAAATTCAGGGCTGCTGCCTGCGGATTATTCTAAAATAATAAAGAGCTGTGTCTTATACTGTGGTGCTAATTTAATAATCCAACGCTTACTTTATCTGCTTGACCAAAATAACCTAGATACAGGAAGAATATTAATATATTTAATGAAAGTATTTTTGGAATTTAGTGACTTCAGCCTCATCTGCATGCTGCAACATTTGTTTCAATAATGTTCTGCATTTAAAATTCACCTGCTGTAATCATTTTATTGTTTTATAAATAACATACAATTACAAAATCCATTACTAAGTTCTCATGGAAATTGTAATATTTATCCCTTGTTTATAAAGTACCAGCATGTTCTGCTGTGCAGCACAGCTCTGGGTAGTGATTACAAACTTAAAAAGGTGGCAAAATGATACAAAGGGTTTGATTGCTTTACATATGAGCATTTAAAAGCCAATCAATTAAAATAAATTGCTACTCCATAAACATCAGCATACAAGATCGTATTTCTATTCTCTGTTCTAATCCGTCCTAACCACAAGAAACTTGAGGCTGATGTAAACATGAATGTTTGGCTGCTAATTATACACACAGAATGAGAAGTAGCAGAAAACAGAACACACGTGCGTGCTTAGGAGTCTTAGGTCCTAGAGCGCATTTCATCTGCACAGTCACACTACTGGTTTTATATTATGCATCTTAAAGGAACATAATGATCCGATTTCAAATGCATTTAAAAATAATTTTTGGAAAATAAATCCTTAAAAAAATGTTCTTAAAAGCACAGTATATCATTTTATATTCACCGTTTATGGTTTTTTACATTTTCAGTGGGAATGCATGGCACCTAATGCGCTTGTGTGCAGTACAAGGCTGTATTGCTGGTAAATAAACATTCATCTGAGTTTTCACTCTATTGCTCACTACTCCGTGACTTCTTGACTGATTCCTCACTTTGTTTCCTCTAACATTTCATCTCTTATTTTTGGTGACATCAACATTCCTGTGGAAGCAGCTCTATCTACTGCTGCTTCCAAACATCTAATTTTAATTTCTTCCCTTATCCTCTCACGTTGGGCATCTTTTCCAACCCATTGTGATGGCTGGCTTTTATCATCTCTGCTGTTTCTCAATGTACCAACACTTTGTTTGACCACCATCTTCTAAAATGCACTCTTAAAGGGACATTTAATTCAAAATTAAACTTCCATGAATCAGATAGAGCACAATTTTAATAAACTTTCCAATTCACGTCCATTATCTAAATATGCAAAATCTATATGCTCACTTTAAGAGGCACCAGCTACTACTGAGCATGTGTAAGATCCATAGGATAAACGTATATGCATGTTGTGATTGGCTGTAACATGATGCATTAGGAAGCAAAATGTAACTGGCATTTGTCAGAATAAAATCAACTACTCATTTGAAATTTAAATTAAGTGCTTTTGCATTGTCTTTTTATTTTGCATGCCTTGATTATGCTATTCTACTAAGCATGGTGCTCTTTTAACTTACCCTCTCAATCCCTAGTACCATATTTCACCCTCTTTTTGTAGGAACACTCAGACCCTTTAAAACTTTTCACTTTCCTTCCAACCTCTTCTCTCAAATGTTTTCACCTCTAACTATCCCAGCATTGCTTGCAGTGCAGAGAATCTCTAAAGAAAATCACAGACTTTGTTTACTAAATATTCCTATGAAGGACATATTCTATTCATATCCTAAGCAAACATAATTTGTCTCTGGCCTCCATCTTGTCTCTTAGCCAATGATCTTACTTTCTTAAAAAGAAACACCTGCTCTCAGCATACACCTGTAATTCCAGATATAATTCCTTCCTATCCAACTGCCACACCTGCTTCACATCAGTGAGAAGAGGTGCCCAATATCCTTCCACTCTCACCCTCTTACCTCACAAACTCTCTCTTTGGTCCTATTCCATCACACCTCATTTCCATTCTCTCCTACCCTAAACCCAGCTTGCACTCATTTTTCAACCCCCCCCCCCCCCACAACTTCTGCATTCAGGATCTCCCTTTCCTATTTTTCCGTCAGTCAGTGAGATCCCTCCCTCCTAATGTTTAAAGCTTTAATGTTTAATCACACATCAAAGGACAACTCTATAAACTGGAAACACCCTGAATCTGCTACAGCATATGTTGGTCCATTACAAATAATTATAATTACAAAAACAACAATAACAATAAAAACAGTTCCATACTATACCACATAGTCTCTCTGCTAATTATAGATATTGCTTTTACAGAGACAGTTTATTCGGGTTCTGGCTATGCAGAGATTGACTATGTATTATAGAAAGCCTATCTGTGCATTACACAAAGTCTGACGGTTTACTGAACAGAAATTGCAATATGCCTAATGGCTTCTAACGCAGAACTTGATAATTATGCATAATCTAGTTAATTATGCAGAATCTAACAATTTTACATATCATGAATGTGCAGGGTCAAGAGCCTGAGTGCACAAGGCTGACTCTTACACATGATCTCTTGACACAGAAGGCCCTCTATGATTTTCTATATCATGGATATTTTTCTACAATCTCTCAATGTAGACTGGAAAAAGCTGAGCACATATTTATGCAATTTTACAACCCCTTCCTCCACATCCAACAAACCTTACACTAACCCCAGAGGATTCATTATAATTCTAAATCCCAGAAATTATACAGCCAACTACAGCCAAGTTCTCTGCTATTTTAAGATTTATTCATCAACTGCTCCTTATTAGATAAATCCCTGTATATGCATTTTTTATCACTTCCAATATTACAGCTAGTGGCTGCATCAAACTGTGTAAAATGATCAATAAGAGCACAACACTACATGTGGGAAATCTGCACGAGTTCATTGCACATGGGAGTAGTGTGGGCCTCACTTTTCACATACATGACTTGTACAAGTGTGCACCGCAGTACCTTGGGTTTCTGCTTACAAACAGTGAAGTAGTATCGTTGGTGGGTACCAAATAAGTAAATACAACAAAATCTCGGAGCAAGGGAGCCTAATATCTAGCATCTAGTTTTTGTTCCCCAAAAAAATATTTTTCCTTAAAAATTGTACAGATGACTCTTGTCAGTCTCTTAAATAAGCATGTAGGAAATGACATTTTATGTTACAGGGCTACAGAATATAACCTACATGTGAACATAAAACATGCTTGAATAAAATGGCTGTCGATAAGAATCTTTCATATTTATATGATTAAGCACATTAAGGGCTCCATGTACTAAGCAGTCAGCGAGCTACCCGCAACAAATCTCGCGTCAAAACTCGCAAACTGATATGTACAAAGTCGTCAACTATGTTGAAACTCGCATCTTTAAAATTGCGAGCGTACTTATCCTCCAAACCTCGCTACCTCTACATTTTTCACTGTAATTAGACACATTTGACCACCAACTCGCCAAAAAACGAATGTACTAAAAAATCTATTTGTCCGCTCGCTACAATTTCCGCTCCCACCTCGTTATTTTTGCCTCGCCACCTTTTAGGTGGCGGGCAAGGTACAAAACAATAGAAAAGTCAATCTAGACGCCAGTCTAGACATATATAAAAAGGCAGTAATATCAGCATTGTACTTACAGCATAACTGGAGTCTAATTTGTCTCTCATTTCCATGTACATAAATTGCGCCCAATTTGTCGACTGTAATTAAAGAGTAATCTATATTTTAAATTTGTATTGTATAGTTGTCAATCTTTATAATTATTTTTATATTAATATTTATATATTATCAGATCCAGATGAAGCCATATCCAAATTGTAAATAAATATTACCAAAATAACGCTCTGTAATCACTCTTCAAAAAATTTTGAACAATAATAAAGTTGTTTAGATAAGTTGAACTTTTATAGGAGCAAAATTCTATGATGTTCGTGACACCTTGCATGTCACGTGTTAATAATTGGCCAGACAATTCAACTGAAAGTTAATTACATCAGCTTAGTCGCGGCGAGCAAGGCGTCAAATTTATCAATAATCCGCCACTGCTCGCGGCGGGCTAGACTTGTCTATTTATTGGGGGATTATTAGTACATAGCGACAGCGGACACCATTTCGCCCACGGCGAGTAACGGCGAGTTTATCCGTGTCTACAATGATGGATGAATTGACTGCTTAGTACATGGAGCCCTTAGATACATCGACAAATAGAGCCATTACATAGGCTGTGAAGTCAACAAACCCCATCATACTCTGAATCCATTTTTTAAAATTTCTGACTCCAACTCTAACTCTAACTCATTCATAAAAGCTCAATATTTATAAATAATGGTTAACTTACCAACATACTCAATGGTACCAGAAGACTTTTCATCACCACCATCTGAATCATTGGGTTACTTTTTAGATTTATAAAAATGTTTAAGTAGTTTTACTTCTATAAGTAATCCTTTTCATGCAAACACAAATAATTTCACAGGTGCATATAATGCTGTTTTATATGACTGATGGAGTTTTTTTGCGTTTCATGTATCCATGAAAACATAATTTATGCTTACCTGATAAATTCCTTTCTTCTGTAGTGTGATCAGTCCACGGGTCATCATTACTTGTGGGATATTAACTGCTCCCCTACAGGAAGTGCAAGAGGATTCACCCAGCAGAGTTGCTATATAGCTCCTCCCTCTACGTCACCTCCAGTCATTCGACCAAGGACCAACGAGAAAGGAGAAGCCAAGGGTGTAGTGGTGACTGGAGTATAATTTAAAAAATATTTACCTGCCTTAAAAAACAGGGCGGGCCGTGGACTGATCACACTACAGAAGAAAGGAATTTATCAGGTAAGCATAAATTATGTTTTCTTCTGTTAAGTGTGATCAGTCCACGGGTCATCATTACTTGTGGGATACCAATACCAAAGCAAAAGTACACGGATGACGGGAGGGATAGGCAGGCTCTTTATACAGAAGGAACCACTGCCTGAAGAACCTTTCTCCCAAAAATAGCCTCCGAGGAAGCAAAAGTGTCAAATTTGTAAAATTTGGAAAAAGTATGAAGCGAAGACCAAGTTGCAGCCTTGCAAATCTGTTCAACAGAGGCCTCATTCTTAAAGGCCCAAGTGGAAGCCACAGCTCTAGTGGAATGAGCTGTAATTCTTTCAGGAGGCTGCTGTCCAGCAGTCTCATAAGCTAAACGAATTATGCTACGAAGCCACAAAGAGAGAGAGGTAGCAGAAGCTTTTTGACCTCTCCTCTGACCAGAGTAAACGACAAACAGGGAAGACGTTTGTCGAAAATCTTTAGTTGCCTGTAAATAAAATTTAAGGGGCACGAACTACATCCAGATTGTGCAAAAGACGTTCCTTCCTCGAAGAAGGATTTGGGCACAAGGATGGAACAACAATCTCCTGATTGATATTCCTGTTAGTGACTACCTTAGGTAAGAACCCAGGCTTAGTACGCAGAACTACCTTATCCGAGTGAAAAATCAAATAAGGAGAATCACAATGTAAGGCTGATAACTCAGAGACTCTTCGAGCTGAGGAAATAGCCATTAAAAATAGAACTTTCCAAGATAACAACTTTATATCAATGGAATGAAGGGGTTCAAACGGAACACCCTGTAAAACGTTAAGAACAAGGTTTAAACTCCATGGTGGAGCCACAGCTTTAAACACAGGTTTAATCCTGGCCAAAGCCTGACAAAAAGCCTGAACATCTGGGACTTCTGACAGACGCTTGTGTAACAGAATGGACAGAGCTGAGATCTGTCCCTTTAAGGAACTAGCGGATAACCCCTTTTCTAAACCTTCTTGTAGAAAAGACAATATCCTAGGAATCCTAACCTTACTCCAAGAGTAACCTTTGGATTCGCACCAATATAGGTATTTACTAGAGCTGCGCATCTTCACCTGTCTCACGATTCGATTCGATTACGATTATCATCGTAACGATTCGATACGATTCGATTCTACGATGCATCGCGATGCATCACGATTACTGCCCATGATTTTCATTAACAAATTCAAGCAGTCAGAACTCCCTTTTTTATTTTATCTGCTTTAAAAAAAAAAAAGGGGATTGCTAAGGGGATGTTTCTAGGATATAAGGTACTATGGTCCTGGCATGTTAAATAATAATTCTGGACTTGCCTCTTTTGTCAGGGAATAATGCACAGTTTATGAACCAAGGTGTATAAATGATTAACTTTTAGCAGAGCAGGTCCCAAATACATAACTAACATAGGATATGTGTGATATTGATTTTTTTTTTAAATAAAAATAATGAATTTAGATTTAAGGTAATAGATATGCTTTTAAAAGGTATAGGTTTATATGTAACATATACATTTATTTATATACACATACAAAGCACAACTATAATACAATACAATGCCCTGCCACATATTACACTTAGATCATAGATGGGCTGTTATTTTGCTCCCTAAGCTCATATGAGACAGTGAGACTAGTATTCTGGGTATTGGAGAGCTTTGAAAGGAATGCATGGTATGTGTGAGCAGTGCAGTGTCACCGTTAATGATTAGGGCTCTTAACTGACATAAAGGGTCACCTAATCAATCATGTAGGCACTCTAAACATGTTTATTACGGCTCTGTGATGATCTGCAGCTGGGAAGGAATGCTATGTCATTTCCTCTTACCGGAACCTTTATTAACAGCTGCACCAACCACTTACTAAACGGCTTCAATAAGTTGTCCTAGAGGTAAAGGTGCTGGCCGGGTGAATGTGATTAATTAAGCCCTCCCTGCTGTGTCGCCTGCTTCAAGACTAGGAGAGATCTGACAGGGCAGAAGCAGTCTGACCAACTGACAGCAGCCTCGTGTAACACAGTGACTATTTCCTTGTATTATCGCTTCCCTGTTAACTGTTGCGGTCTCTGCTGCATGTCTCCTCTTTGTCAGACCCCTAGCCCAGCACCAAACGAGCATTTGAGTGTTGCTATTAGATACTTTTGTAAAACTTGACTTTTTCTATATCTAATAGCAACACTCAAATGCTCGTTTGGTGCTGGGCTAGGGGTCTGACAAAGAGGAAACATGCAGCAGAGACCGCAACAGTGAGTAAACAGGGAAGCGATAATACAAGGAAATATTCACTGTGTTACACGAGGCTGCTGTCCGCTTGTCAGACAACTGCACTGAGCGTGCTGATGTTCAAAATAGAATCAATCAATATTTATTCTGTCTGCCATTACCTGCCATTACTTTAAGCCCTCGCATCAGTCAGTGGGAGAGGCGGGGTCACGTGACATTGTGCGATGACGTCACTGACCCTGAATCGATTCTGATCTTGCACCGCATCGATGCAGCATCGTTAATGGCTGCATCGCGATGCATCGCAATGGCGATTATTTTTGACACCCCTAGTATTTACGCCATATTTTATGGTAAATCTTTCTGGTGACAGGCTTCCTAGCCTGTATTAAGGTATCAATAACTGACTCAGAAAAACCACGCTTTGATAAGATCAAGCGTTCAATTTCCAAGCAGTCAGCTTCAGAGAAGTTAGATTTTGATGTTTGAAAGGACCCTGAATCAGAAGGTCCTGTTTCAGAGGTAACGACCAAGGTGGACAGAATGACATGTCCACCAGATCTGTATACCAAGTCCTGCGTGGCCATGCAGGCGCTATTAGAATCACTGATGCTTTCTCCTGTTTGATTCTGGCAATCAATTGAGGAAGCATCGGGAAAGGTGGAAACACATAAGCCATCCTGAAGGTCCATGGTGCTGTCAAGGCATCTATCAGGACCGCTCCCGGATCCCTGGATCTGGACCCGTAGCGCGGAAGCTTGGCGTTCTGTCGAGACGCCATGAGATCTATCTCTGGTTTGCCCCAACGTGGAAGTATTTGGGCAAAGACCTCTGGATGAAGTTCCCACTCCCCCGGATGAAAAGTCTGACGACTTAAGAAATCCGCCTCCCAGTTCTCCACTCCCGGGATGTGGATTGCAGACAGGTGGCAAGAGTGAGACTCTGCCCAGCGAATTATCTTCGATACTTCCATCATTGCTAGGGAGCTTCTTGTCCCTCCCTGATGGTTGATATAAGCTACAGTCGTGATGTTGTCCGACTGGAACCTGATGAACCCCCGAGTTGCTAACTGGGGCCAAGCCAGAAGAGCATTGAGGACTGCTCTCAATTCCAGAATGTTTATTGGAAGAAGACTCTCCTCCTGATTCCATAGTCCCTGAGCCTTCAGAGAATTCCAGACAGCGCCCCAACCTAGTAGGCTGGCGTCTGTTGTTACAATTGACCAGTCTGGCCTGCTGAATGGCATTCCCCTGGACAGATGTGGCCGATAAAGCCACCATAGAAGAGAATTTCTGGTCTCTTGAATGGAATGAAGGACACGGCATGCATTTTGAAGTTTTGTTAACCTGTCCTCTGATAGATTCTGTAGAAATGAAGATTTACCTGACAGAGTCCCCAGGAAGGGAACTCTTGTGAGTGGAAAGAGAGAACTTTTCTCTTCGTTCACTTTCCATCCATGCGACCTTAGAAATGCCAGTACTATCTCTGTATGAGATTTGGCAGTTTGAAAGCTTGAAGCTTGTATCAGTATGTCGTCTAAGTACGGAGCTACTGAAATTCCTCGCGGTCTTAGTACCGCCAGAAGAGTGCCCAGAACCTTTGTGAAGATTCTTGGAGCCGTAGCCAGTCCGAATGGAAGAGCTACAAACTGGTAATGCCTGTCTAAAAAGGCAAACCTTAGATACCGGTAATGACTTCTGTGAATCGGTATGTGAAGGTAAGCATCCTTTAAATCCACTGTGGTCAAGTACTGACCCTCTTGGATCATGGGCAAAATTGTTCGAATAGTTTCCATCTTGAACGATGGAACTCTTAGGAATTTGTTTAGGATCTTTAAATCCAAGATTGGCCTGAAGGTTCCCTCTTTTTGGGAACTACAAACAGATTTGAGTAAAACCCTTGTCCTTGTTCCAACCGCGGAACTGGATGGATCACTCCCATTAATAAAAGATCTTGTACGCAGCGTAGAAACGCTTCCTTCTTTGTTAGGTTTGTTGACAACCTTGACAGATGAAATCTCCCTCTTGGGGGAGAGGATTTGAAGTCCAGAAGGTATCCCTGAGATATGATCTCTAACGCCCAGGGATCCTGAACATCTCTTGCCCAAGCCTGGGCGAAGAGGGAAAGTCTGCCCCCCACTAGATCCGGTCCCGGATCGGGGGGCCCTCAATTCATGCTGTCTTAGGGGCAGCAGCAGGTTTTCTGGCCTGTTTGCCCCTGTTCCAGGACTGGTTAGGTTTCCAGCCTTGTCTGTAGCGAGCAACAGCTCCTTCCTGTTTTGGTGCAGAGGAAGTTGATGCTGCTCCTGCTTTGAAATTACGAAAGGAACGAAAATTGGACTGTCTAGCCTTGGCTTTGGCCTTGTCCTGAGGCAGGGCATGACCTTTACCTCCTGTAATGTCATCAATAATCTCTTTCAAGCCGGGTCCGAATAAGGTCTGCCCTTTGAAAGGAATATTAAGCAATTTAGATTTAGACGTAACATCAGCTGACCAGGATTTTAGCCACAGAGCTCTGCGTGCCTGAATGGCGAATCCTGAATTTTTAGCCGCAAGTTTAGTTAAATGTACTACGGCATCTGAAATAAATGAATTAGCTAACTTAAGGAATTTAAGTTTGTGTGTGATGTCATCTAGTGTGGATGATTGAAGTGTCTCTTCCAGAGACTCAAACCAAAATGCTGCTGCAGCCGTGACAGGCGCAATACATGCAAGAGGTTGCAATATAAACCCTTGTTGAACAAACATTTTCTTAAGGTAACCCTCTAATTTTTTATCCATTGGATCTGAAAAAGCACAGCTATCCTCCACTGGGATAGTGGTACGCTTAGCTAAAGTAGAAACTGCTCCCTCCACCTTAGGGACCATTTGCCATAAGTCCCGTGTGGCGGCGTCTATTGGAAACATTTTTCTGAATATAGGAGGGGGTGAGAAAGGCACACCGGGTCTATCCCACTCCTTAGTAACAATGTCAGTAAGTCTCTTAGGTATAGGAAAAACGTCAGTACTCGTCGGTACCGCAAAATATTTATCCAACCTACACATTTTTTCTGGGATTGCAACTGTGTTACAATCATTCAGAGCCGCTAATACATCTCCTAGTAACACACGGAGGTTCTCAAGCTTAAATTTAAAATTTGAAATGTCTGAGTCCAGTTTATTTGGATCAGAACCGTCACCCACAGAATGAAGCTCTCCGTCTTCACGTTCTGCAAACTGTGACGCAGTATCAGACATGGCCCTTGCATTATCAGCGCACTCTGTTCTCATCCCAGAGTGATCACGTTTACCTCTTAGTTCTGGTAGTTTAGCCAAAACGTCAGTCATAACAGTATCCATATCTTGTAATGTGATTTGTAATGGCCGCCCAGATGCACTCGGCGCTACAATATCACGCACCTCCTGAGCGGGAGATGCAGGTACTGACACGTGAGGCGAGTTAGTCGGCATAACTCTCCCCTCGTTGTTTGGTGAAATATGTTCAATTTGTACAGATTGACTATTTTTTAAAGTAGCATCAATACATTTAGTACATAAATTTCTATTGGGCTCCACTTTGGCATTAACACATATAGCACAGAGATATTCCTCTGAATCAGACATGTTTAACACACTAGCAAATAAACAGCAACTTGGAAATACTTTTCAAAGTAATTTACAAATAATATGAAAACGAACTGTGCCTTTAAGAAGCACAGAAAATATTATAACAGATAAAATAATTAAGTTATAGCATCAATCTTTGTCAGAATATACAGTTTTAGCAAAGGATTGTTCCCCTCAGCAAATGATAACTAACCCAGGCAGCAGAAAAAAAAAATACACAAATAAACGTTTTTTATATCACAGTCAATACAATCAGCACAGCTCTGCTGTGAATGATTACTTCCCTCAAAAAAGACTCTTGAGATCCCTGAACTCTGTAGAGATGAACCGGATCATGCAGGAAGAAAATGAACCTCTGACTGAGTTTTTCTGATGCATAGTGAAAGCACCAAAATGGCCCCTCCCCCACACACATAACAGTGAGAGGGATCAGTGAACTGCTCTAATTTAAATCAAAACTATTGCCAAGTGGAAAAAAAGTGCCCAAAACATTTTTTCACCCAGTACCTCAGAGAAAAAAACGTTTTTACATGCCAGCAAAAAAACGTTTTACCTCAATAATTAATTGTCATTTAAAACCTATTGCAAGTCCCTGCAAAATAGGTTAAGTCTATGTATACAGTTTAAAAGCCAGAGAAGTACCATTTCCCAGAAAACTGAAGTGTAAAATATACATACATGACAGCCTGAAATCAGCTACATCTACTGCATTCAAGGCTGAGTTTACATTATAACGGTATGGCAGGATTTTCTCATCAATTCCATGTCAGAAAATAATAAACTGCTACATACCTCTTTGCAGATTAATCTGCCTGCTGTCCCCTGATCTGAAGTTTACCTCTCCTCAGATGGCCGAGAAACAGCAATATGATCTTAACTACTCCGGCTAAAATCATAGAAAAACTCAGGTAGATTCTTCTTCAAATTCTACCAGAGAAGGAATAACACACTCCGGTGCTATTATAAAATAACAAACTTTTGATTGAAGATATAAAAACTAAATATATCACCATAGTCCTCTCACACATCCTATCTAGTCGTTGGGTGCAAGAGAATGACTGGGGGTGACGTAGAGGGGAGGAGCTATATAGCAACTCTGCTGGGTGAATCCTCTTGCACTTCCTGTAGGGGAGCAGTTAATATCCCACAAGTAATGATGACCCGTGGACTGATCACACTTAACAGAAGAAATAGTGTTGTGATTTTATTTGTTTTATATATTTTTACTGATTCCCACTCAGACTCTGGGTCCACCTAAAATTGCTTCTGACTCCAACTCCATGACTCCAACTGACTCCACGGCCCCCGATGATTGCATAAAGTTTTGGAACTAAGAACACACATCATAGGATGGAGTCATGATCGTTTAATGTAAGATAGATCCATCATTAAGTAACATGTAATTCTCACACATCCATTTGTCAGAGCTATAATCTCATATATTCCCTAGGCATTTGTGTACATGAAAGAGTGACAAACACACAAGACTTACAAAATGTTGAAATGACACAAACACTTGATATATTAAAAATGAGGTCACATAGTCATATGCATGTCAAGGTGACATCACAAATCATATTTTTATCGAACCATGAGCAATTGCCATTTATTGTGTCATTAAACCATATCACCTTGCGTCAGAGCCACAAACATACATCATGTGAAGAATAATGATTATATATGACAGGCCTAATATCCTAAAAATGGGTTAACATTATTTTTTATACACTTATAAAAATCATATGACTTTCACCAGCAATTAAATGGTACAATTTATATTTGTAAACCAGTGTAGAAAAAAATCTCCTTATAGTTGAATTAACTTAAAAATCTGCACCTTTACATGTCGGGATTTTGGTGCATGCACAGAATCTAAGTGGTATGTAGGGTAAAGTGATGGGCATAGGACCGGCACCGGAGATAAGTATAAAAGGACCCAATACCTGAATTAAATTAACCTAAGGAGGATTTTGTAAAAACACATTTATATGTTAAACTTAATTCATAGTGCAAGGCTCTACTCCTTTTGCATTTATTTGTTTTGTTTACTCTGTTTAATGTATCAGCATTTCTTGTTACCATGAAATTAGGCCATTTTGTAATCTTCATGTACCCAATGCTACAGAATTTGGCAAACAAATAATAATAATAATAATGATGATAACGTGGCTAAATAGTCACATCCTTATTTGCACTAGAATGTCCCTTTAAAATGCTGCTGCCTACTAGCTGCTATTCAGTCTTAACATGGGTGATATTATTATCTCTTTGCGCTGGTTCCTGCAATTTCTTTGTCATCACATAATTGTGCCAATAGCCTGTCTTTACGAAAAACCTATATGACACAGAAAGAACCTAGGAGATATTGCATTTAAATGTGAAAATAAGCAGAGATAACACATACCGCATTTGTGTCATGCTCTACTGATTGCACATTAACCTATGCATCTACTGCATATCCAAACCTAAAGCAATTGTGCTGTCATGCCAGTAAAGCTTTATTGCATTGTATTGTATTACACTGTATTCACCTTCAGCAGTGTCTCACACATTAACAACACTGCCATTATATCTATTACCCAGCCTGCTTTGGATTCTTCTTTGACTTCAAACTCAAATCTCTCACTGGTCATGCATCATCTACTTTCACTCTCTGCTGCACATTTCAAACCTCTTACTGGTTAAGCATCATTCACTCTTCCTCTTTGTAAATCCCTGCACTTGGTCCCACTATATACCAATGTTAAATTAAATCTCTTTGTGCTCCTTGAAGATATCCACTATACTGCCTACTACTGCATTTGTGCCATTAACCCCATATACTATTTAAAGGGACATGCAACACAATTTTTTTTCTTTAATGATTTAGAAAGAGCGTGCAATTTTAAACAACTTTCCAATTTACTTATATTACCACATTTGCGTCATTCTCTTGATATTCTTTGTTGAAAAGCATATACAAATAGGCCCAGTAGCTGCTGATTGGTGACTGCACATAGATGCCTTGTGTAATTAGCTCACCCATGTGCATTTCTATTTATTCAACAAAGGATATCTAAAGAATTAAGCAAATAAGATAAAAGTAAATTGGAATGTTGTTTAAAATTGTATACTCTATCTGAATTATGAAAGATAATGTTTGGGTTTCGTCTCCCTTTAAAGGGACAGTCTACAACAGAATTTTTATTGATTAAAAAGATAGATAATCCCTTTATTATTCATTCCCCAGTTTTGTATAACTAACACAGTTATATTAATATACTTTTTTACCTCTGTGATTACCTTGTATCGAAGCATCTTCTGACAGCCCCCTGATCACGAGTTTTTATTTATTATCTAATGATGCATTTTAGCCAATTAGTGCTGTGTTATTTACTAGAAAAAAAGGGAAAAGCGATGGCACTACAATTGTTCTTTCTTATATCATAAGTATATTTAAAGGGATATGAAACCCACATTTTTTTCTTTCATGATTTAGAAAGAGCATGAAATTTTAAACAACTTTCTAATTTACTTCTATTATCTAATTTGCTTCATTCTATTGATATCCTTTGCTGAAAATCATATCTAGATAGGCTCAGTAGCTGCTGATTGGTTGCTGCACATAGAGGCCTTGTGTGATTGGCTCACCCATTTGTATTGCTATTTCTTCAACAAAGTATATCTAAAGAATAAAGCAAATTGGATTATAGAAGTAAATTGCAATGTTGTTTAAAATTGTATTCTCTTTGTGAATCATGAAAGAAAAAAATTGGGTTTAATGTCCCTTTAATCGATTAAATAGTATAATCTTCAATGATATATTGTGAAGGAAGAGGTGCTGTACATCAAAATAGTATGTACATAAATAGCACTCTACAACACTATATATTAGTGGCATGTTTAGGTTTTGTGCTGCCCTAGGCACTCAAAATTCTGGTGCCCCTTACACCCCCCCAGGTTTTAGACCCTTTTTGGCAATGCTATTTTTTTTTTGTCAGGGTGTAACGTGACTTTTTTTTTTTTTTTATTACATTTTTTAAATGTTTGGGGGGGGGGGTCAACTTTTTTTTTTTAGCTATTACTCTTTTACATGGATGACAGAATATTTTGGAGGAAAGTGTCCCTTTACCCTTTATTTGGAGAAATGAGCAACAGGAAAAAGTAAATGAAAGCATAGGGTGGTAAAGTATTAGTGATATATTCTTCTGCTCTACTGGAAAAAAACTGTTGTAGTCATGCTTGTTATTTTTAAACATACAACAGCAAATAAAAATGAATGTAAAAAAAAGCCCTCTACTTTTACTTGTTTAAGCTAGTAAGAGGTTAAGTCTTAAAGGCCTGGGCAGTGGGGAAGTTTCTGTGATTTCTTGCAAATTAAGGTAAATGCACTGTGTTTTAAAAAGTATCCTACATATCACTAGTGTAATGTTCAACATCCCCTAGTTGCCTTATTCATCTATATATCTATGCATTTTTAAAACCATATTATATAATGCTAATATAATATTCTGATGTTAGGGATGCTCTACAGATTTGTTGCGCTTAACCTTGACAGTGGGGCAGAGTAGGAGTGAGGTGGTGTAGGAAGCAGGTACCTTTGCTGTGGGAAGTCAGCGCTGGCTGAGGTACAGGCCATGGTGCAGCTTACTTCGATCTCCTCGTAGAAATCTGACTCAGTGTCAGAGCTTCTGTATTTTCCTTTGGCTGCGTGTCATGAGTGGGGTGGTGGAGCGCACAGGAGCGCTGCTGACTTCTTGTCTGGTGTGCTCCCTGGTAACACTTCCCCCTCCATCCAGCGTGCTGCTTCCAGGTTAGTGCTTTGCACAACCCCGGGTAGGAACTGCAGCTACAGGTCCTACTTGAGGGAGAGAGCACTTGAGGGCGGCATTTCCATACAGAGCTAGTTGCATTGTTACAGTATATGGTCCACACGCAAACTCCAAACATGTGACACTGTGCTCCGCTGTTGCCTCCCTGGGTAGGAACTGCAGCTGCATAGGAACTGCAGCAGCAGGTCCTATCTTGAGGGAGGGAGCAGCGCTAAGTGGACTTGGAACATGTGGGGGTCAGGAGGGTCGGGGCATTAAGAAATGGACTAATTAGTAATACTTGATGAGAGTACTGCCATGCTTACTAACAACCCCTGCCCATGGTTTTCTCTATGGGTGTTTAATTCAAGGCTCCTATTCTGCCGCTTGAATTCCCACAGAGCCTGCAGAAAGTGCCGCCCCCTCCAATCTGCCGCACTAGGCCCGTGCCTTGTTGGCCTAGGCCATAATATGCCCCTGCTATATATGTATTATTAGGGTGGATGCAAGTTATCATTCCCCAAAAGAAGGGGTTAAAACTCAGCTTTTAATAAGAAATATAATAAAAATACATAAGTAAAAACACAGTGTGGTAATATCAGTGCAACATAGAAAAGAGTATTACTATATCCCCTAATAATAGGGATCCCCTAATATGCGAACATCAAGGTTAGTAAATACTGCAATATAACTGTCACCTAGATCAGTGATTTTTAACCTTTTTTTTTGCCGTGGCACACTTTTTTACATTAAAAAATCCTGTGGCACACCACCATCCCAAAATTTAAAAAAAAAACAAAATTTATGCTTACCTGATAAATTCATTTCTCCTGTAGTGTGGTCAGTCCACGGGTCATCATTACTTCTGGGATATTATCTCCTCCCCTACAGGAAGTGCAAGAGGATTCACCCAGCAGAGCTGCTATATAGCTCCTCCCCTCTACGTCACCTCCAGTCATTCGACCAAAGGACCAACGAGAAAGGAGAAGCCCAAGGGTGTAGTGGTGACTGGAGTATAATCCAAAAAATTTTTAAGCCTGCCCTAAAAAACAGGGCGGGCCGTGGACTGACCACACTACAGGAGAAATGAATTTATCAGGTACGCATAAATTTGTTTTCTCCTGTTAAGTGTGGTCAGTCCACGGGTCATCATTACTTCTGGGATACCAATACCAAAGCAAAAGTACACGGATGACGGGAGGGACAGGCAGGCTCTTTATACGGAGGGAACCACTGCCTGAAGAACCTTTCTCCCAAACACAGCCTCCGAAGAAGCAAAAGTGTCAAATTTGTAAAATTTGGAAAAAGTATGAAGTGAAGACCAAGTTGCAGCCTTGCAAATCTGTTCAACAGAAGCCTCATTCTTAAAGGCCCAAGTGGAAGCCACAGCTCTAGTAGAATGAGCTGTAATTCTTTCAGGAGGCTGCTGTCCAGCAGTCTCATAGGCTAATCGTATTATGCTACGAAGCCAAAAAGAGAGAGAGGTAGCCGAAGCTTTTTGACCTCTCCTCTGACCAGAATAAACGACAAACAGGGAAGACGTTTGACGAAAATCCTTAGTTGCCTGTAGATAAAATTTCAGGGCACGGACTACATCTAGATTGTGTAGCAGACGTTCCTTCTTCGAGGAAGGATTAGGACACAAAGATGGAACAACAATCTCTTGATTGATATTCCTGTTAGTGACCACCTTAGGTAGGAACCCAGGTTTAGTACGCAGAACTACCTTGTCTGAATGAAAAATCAGATAAGGAGAATCACAATGTAAGGCAGATAACTCAGAAACTCTTCGAGCCGAGGAAATAGCCATTAAAAACAGAAACTTTCCAAGATAAAAAACTTGATATCAATGGAATGAAGGGGTTCAAACGGAACACCCTGTAAAACATTAAGAACTAAGTTCAAACTCCCATGGCGGAGCAACAGTTTTTAAACACAGGCTTGATCCTAGCTAAAGCCTGACAAAAAGCTTGAACGTCCGGAACTTCTGACAGACGTTTGTGTAAAAGAATGGACAGAGCTGAAATCTGTCCCTTTAAAGAACTAGCAGATAACCCCTTTTCTAAACCTTCTTGTAGAAAAGACAATATCCTTGGAATCCTAACCTTACTCCATGAGTAACTCTTGGATTCGCACCAATATAAGTATTTACGCCATATTTTATGGTAAATCCTTCTGGTAACAGGCTTCCTAGCCTGTATTAAGGTATCAATAACTGGCTCATAAAAACCACGTTTTGATAAAATCAAGCGTTCAATTTCCAAGCAGTCAGCTTCAGAGAAGTTAGATTTTGATGTTTGAATGGACCCTGGATCAGAAGGTCCTGTTTCAGAGGTAGAGACCAAGGCGGACAGGATGACATGTCCACTAGATCTGCATACCAAGTCCTGCGTGGCCATGCAGGTGCTATTAGAATCACTGATGCTCTCTCCTGTTTGATTCTGGCAATCAATCGAGGAAGCATCGGGAAGGGTGGAAACACATAAGCCATCCCGAAGGTCCAAGGTGCTGTCAAAGCATCTATCAGAACCGCTCCCGGATCCCTGGATCTGGACCCGTAGCGAGGAAGCTTGGCGTTCTGACGAGACGCCATGAGATCTATCTCTGGTTTGCCCCAACGTCGAAGTATCTGGGCAAAGACCTCCGGATGAAGTTCCCACTCCCCCGGATGAAAAGTCTGACGACTTAAGAAATCCGCCTCCCAGTTCTCCACTTCCGGGATGTGGATTGCAGACAGGTGGCAAGAGTGAGACTCTGCCCAGCGAATTATCTTTGATACTTCCATCATTGCTAGGGAGCTTCTTGTCCCTCCCTGATGGTTGATGTAAGCTACAGTCGTGATGTTGTCCGACTGAAACCTGATGAACCCCCGAGTTGTTAACTGGGGCCAAGCCAGAAGGGCATTGAGAACTGCTCTCAATTCCAGAATGTTTATTGGAAGGAGACTCTCCTCCTGATTCCATAGTCCCTGAGCCTTCAGAGAATTCCAGACAGCACCCCAACCTAGAAGGCTGGCGTCTGTTGTTACAATTGTCCAGTCTGGCCTGCTGAATGGCATTCCCCTGGACAGGTGTGGCCGATAAAGCCACCATAGAAGAGAATTTCTGGTCTCTTGATTCAGATTCAGAGTGGGGGAGAAATCTGAGTAATCCCCATTCCACTGACTTAGCATGCACAATTGCAGCGGTCTGAGATGTAGGCGTGCAAAAGGTACTATGTCCATTGCCGCTACCATTAAGCCGATCACCTCCATGCATTGAGCTACTGACGGGTGTTGAATGGAATGAAGGACCCGGCATGCATTTTGAAGCTTTGTTAACCTGTCTTCTGTCAGGTAAATCTTCATTTGTACAGAATCTATCAGAGTCCCCAAGAAGGGAACTCTTGTGAGTGGAAAGAGAGAACTCTTCTTTTCGTTCACCTTCCATCCATGCGACCTTAGAAATGCCAGTACTAACTCTGTATGAGACTTGGCAGTTTGAAAGCTTGAAGCTTGTATCAGAATGTCGTCTAGGTACGGAGCTACCGAAATTCCTCGCGGTCTTAGTACCGCCAGAAGAGTACCCAGAACCTTTGTGAAGATTCTTGGAGCTGTAGCCAATCCGAATGGAAGAGCTACAAACTGGTAATGCCTGTCTAGAAAGGCAAACCTTAGGTACCGGTAATGATTTCTGTGAATCGGTATGTGAAGGGTAAGCATCCTTTAAATCCACTGTGGTCATGTACTGACCCTCTTGGATCATGGGCAAAAATTGTTCGAATCGTTTCCATCTTGAACGATGGAACTCTTAGGAATTTGTTTAGGATCTTTAAATCCAAGATTGGCCTGAAAGTTCCCTCTTTTTTGGGAACTACAAACAGATTTGAGTAAAACCCTTGTCCCTTGTTCCGACGCGGGAACTGGATGGATCACTCCCATTAATAAAAGATCTTGTACGCAGCGTAGGAACGCTTCTTTCTTTATTTGGTTTGTTGACAACCTTGACAGATGAAATCTCCCTCTTGGAGGAGAGGATTTGAAGTCCAGAAGGTATCCCTGAGATATGATCTCTAACGCCCAGGGATCCTGAACATCTCTTGCCCAAGCCTGGGCGAAGAGAGAAAGTCTGCCCCCTACTAGATCCGGTCCCGGATCGGGGGCCCTCGATTCATGCTGTCTTAGGGGCAGCAGCAGGTTTCCTGGCCTGCTTGCCCTTGTTCCAGGACTGGTTAGGTTTCCAGCCTTGTCTGTAGCGAGCAACAGCTCCTTCCTGTTTTGGTGCAGAGGAAGTTGATGCTGTTCCTGCTTTTAAAATTACGAAAGGAACGAAAATTAGACTGTCTAGCCCTAGGTTTGGCTTTGTCCCTGAGGCAGGGCATGGCCTTTACCTCCTGTAATGTCAGCGATAATCTCCTTCAAACCGGGCCCGAATAAGGTCTGCCCTTTGAAAGGTATATTAAGCAATTTAGATTTAGAAGTAACATCAGCTGACCAGGATTTTAGCCACAGCGCTCTGCGTGCCTGAATGGCAAATCCGGAATTCTTAGCCGTAAGTTTAGTTAAATGTGCTACGGCATCTGAAATAAATGAGTTAGCTAACTTAAGGGTTCTAAATTTGAGTGTAATCTCATCTAGTGTAGATGATTCAAGTGTCTCTTCCAGAGACTCAAACCAAAATGCTGCTGCAGCCGTGACAGGCGCAATACATGCCAGAGGTTGCAATATAAAACCTTGTTGAACAAACATTTTCTTAAGGTAACCCTCTAATTTTTTATCCATTGGATCTGAAAAGGCACAGCTATCCTCCACCGGGATAGTGGTACGCTTAGCCAAAGTAGAAACTGCTCCCTCCACCTTAGGGACCGTTTGCCATAAGTCCCGTGTGGTGGCGTCTATTGGAAACATTTTTCTAAATATCGGAGGAGGTGAGAACGGCACACCGGGCCTATCCCACTCCTTAGTAACAATTTCAGTAAGTCTCTTAGGTATAGGAAAAACATCAGTACACGCCGGGGTACCGCCAAAATATTTATCCAACCTACACATTTTCTCTGGTATTGCAACAGTGTTACAATCATTCAGAGCCGCTAACACCTCCCCTAGTAATACACGGAGGTTTTCCAGCTTAAATTTAAAATTTGAAATATCTGAATCCAGTCTGTTTGGATCAGAACCGTCACCCACCTGAATGAAGTTCTCCGTCCTCATGTTCTGCCGCCTGTGACGCAGTGTCTGACATGGCCCTAATATTATCAGCGCACTCTGTTCTCACCCCAGAGTGATCACGCTTGCCTCTAAGTTCTGGTAATTTAGCCAAAACTTCAGTCATAACAGTAGCCATATCCTGTAATGTGATTTGAAATGGCCGCCCAGATGTACTCGGCGCTACAATATCACGCACCTCCCGAGCGGGAGATGCAGGTACTGACACGTGAGGCGAGTTAGTCGGCATAACTCTCCCCTCGTTGTCTGGTGAAATATGTTCAATTTGTACAGATTGACTTTTATTTAAAGTAGCATCAATACAGTTAGTACATAAATTTCTATTGGGCTCCACTTTGGCATTAGCACATATAGCACATGTATCTTCCTCTGAATCAGACATGTTTAACACACTAGCAATTAACTAGCAACTTGGAAATGCTTTTTCAAGTAATTTACAATAATATGAAAACGAACTGTGCCTATAAGAAGCACAGAAAAAATTATGACAGTTGAAAATAAATAAGTTGTAGCATCAAATCTTTGTAAAAAATATACAATTTTAGCAAAGGATTGTTCCCATTAGCAAAGGATAACTAACCCTGGCAGCAGAAAAAATACACAAATAAACGTTTTTTATCACAGTCAACTACACTCTTCACAGCTCTGCTGTGATGATTACCTCCCTCAAAAAAGGCTTTGGAGATCCCTGAGTTCTGTAGAGATGAACCGGATCATGCAGGAAGAAAATGAACCTCTGACTGAGTTTTTTGATGCGTAGTAAAAGCGCCAAAAATGGCCCCTCCCCCTCACACATAACAGTGAGAGAGATCAGTGAACTGCTTTAAATTAAACAAAACTATTGCCAAGTGGAAAAAATAGTGCCCAAAAACATTTTTTCACCCAGTACCCTCAGAGAAATAAACGTTTTTACATGCCAGCAAAAAAACGTTTAACCTCAATAAATTAATTGTTATTTAAAACCTATTGCAAGTCCCTGCAAATTAGGTTAAGTCTATGCATACAGTATAAATCCGGTGAAGTACCATTCCCCAGAATACTGAAGTGTAAAATATACATACATGACAGCCTGATACCAGCTACATCTACTGCATTTAAGGCTGAGTTTACATTATAACGGTATGGCAGGATTTTCTCATCAATTCCATGTCAGAAAATAATAAACTGCTACATACCTCTTTTGCAGATTAATCTGCCCGCTGTCCCCTGATCTGAAGTTTACCTCTCCTCAGATGGCCGAGAAAACAGCAATATGATCTTAACTACTCCGGCTAAAATCATAGAAAAAACTCAGGTAGATTCTTCTTCAAATTCTACCAGAGAATGAATAACACACACTCCGGTGCTATTATAAAATAACAAACTTTTGATTGAAGGTAATAAAACTAATTAAATCACCACAGTCCTCTCACACATCCTATCTATTCGTTGGGTGCAAGAGAATGACTGGAGGGTGACGTAGAGGGGAGGAGCTATATAGCAGCTCTGCTGGGTGAATCCTCTTGCACTTCCTGTAGGGGAGGAGATAATATCCCAGAAGTAATGATGACCGTGGACTGACCCACACTTAAACAGGAGAAATCACACATTGTAGCCTAATACAGCATAATATATATAGTATATATATATATATACATACACACAAACACACCACATACTGTATGCATTGTGCTGTTATGGCCATGCCTCCTACAAACTACCCCTGCACTGGGAGTAAAAAACAAGCAAAAGTTTTAAAAATAAGTCACACTGTTGTCAGTCTGCCGTGGCACACCTGAGGAGTCTCCCACGGCACACTAGTGTGCCATGGCACACTGGTTGAAAAAACACTGACCTAGATTACAAGTTTTGCGCTATAGAGGGTGCGAAACTAATGCAACAAAAGTTGTGTTATTTCACCCTCCATAGCGCTGCCTTTACGAGTTTTTGAAAGCCGACTTGTGCGTGTGATATGGTTGCATTGAGCTCCATACCGCACAAAATACAAGCGCTGCTTTGACGTGCTCGTGCACGCTTTGGCGTTTGTCATGTTTAATTAAAATGTTTATAAGTTTTACTGAACATTCGGATAGAGCCGTTTCCGTTCCTCTGTTAACACATGATTTTCAAATTCAAAGGAAGGGAACAATTGAATTCTTAAGCCTATAGGTATCAACTTTTGTTCTATATATTTATCAAAGAATTTTTGATCCCACCATATCTTCTCTGGCTTAAACATATTTTTGTGTACTTTTTAAGTACTAGATTTCTAAGGTGATAACAGGGGGTTAATTCCTCTGTGTATTGGTTTTTAAACATATTGTCACAAGTCAGCAGCCCTTTAAGTTTGTCTTTCTGAGCAGTCTTTGCCAAGAAGTATCAGCAATTTTGGGTTTGAATGATTATTTAGTGGCCACTAATTTTTGATAGGTGTGCTCTTAGTGCTGTGTTGTCCTGACTCTTAAATAACTCCCCCGGGGCATCAGCACAATGTTATACTATATGGTCCACATGAACTAGCAGTCTCCTGTTGTGAAAAGCAAATAAAAAAGCATGTGATAAAAGGCTTGTCTCGTAGTGGCTTACAATCAGGCCAGAAATTAGAGGTATAAATGTTATAAATGATATTAATATAAGAATGTAGCGTTGTGCATAGCTGGGGAATGGTAGTAAAGGCGTTATACTATCTTATTAAACAATAACAATTTTGTGTGTAGACTGTCCCTTTAACACAACTTCATCCTCTCCTTTAAATATTTATGATTTTTATTGCACAACATTCACATTTTTCCCTATCAATTAGAACGGGCAGCCATGCCTTTGTCTACATAGTTATATTATTATTACTATAATCATCATTATTATCTACATTTGCCAACAGATCTGCAGCATTATACAGGGTTGTATAATAAGTAAAGACAAGACTGTGGACAAGCAGACTGAGACAGGTGGGTTACAGGGCACTGCTCCCTAGAGAGCTTCTAAACAAAGGTAGTTGTTGGAGACAAAAGGAGCGGGAAGTAACCTACAAGGTGAACTGATTGCAGATATCTGTCAAGCATATAAAATGGTCTGGCTTGGAGGATAGGTCTTGGATGTGAGACCTAGGTGGTAGAGTTAATCTGATAGGTAGAATTTTAGGGGAATAGTTAAGGTTTTGTTAACAAGGGAGGAGGTCTGACAGGGCTAGAGAGAGAGAGTTCCTACAGCGAAGAGTAGGAGGTAATGATGACGAAATGAACTGACACGGCTAGAGGAGTATATTGAGATGAGAGAAGTGTTGAGGACAATCTCTTCTACTTTCACAAGTGTGAAACAGCGAGGGTGGCCTGTTGGAATGGAAGGAGCTGTATGAGGGATATATGGAGGGTTCCTGAGAGCAGATGACTTGACAAAAGGAGCTGATGTTTGCAGTGAATGTAACAGTAAGTTGGAGGATATAAGTAAGGAGAAATAAGTAAGGTTCATTGGAAGGTATAAGGGTAGATGAATAGGACAGAAGCATGATTTATAGTGTATAACGGTCTGATGAACATACTTTGAAATCTAAATTTAAATAATAAGGTTAAGTATGAACCTACTGTGGTTAGGGTTGCCACTCGGCCATGTTTTCCTGGACACTTATGAGTTACACATGCTGCAGGGTGTGTCAGAGAGAAACATGCATTGTGCTGCTGGACAGCAAATAAAATAGTGCCCCTGGACAGCATTATTCATGTTACTCCCTGCACACCCTGCAGCATGTGGTGCACAACTAAGAACCTGCAATGATATATGTATTGCAATGTGTCATATACATTGTAGATTTAATACATTGGTGTACTATCCTTTAAAGAGCCAGAATACAGGCAGCCTAAAACATTCTGCTCAAATTTTGAACATAGATATTTTGAGATAACTAATTTAGGGCTAGATTATGAGTGGAGCACAAACAATTAGGGGGTTTATACCAGGGTTTATGTGCTTGTCGGGCTTAGCGTTTGTATTACAAGTTGAAAGTGAACGCAATCGCTATGAGCTCAATCACAATCATTTAGAATGATTACCAGAGGTCTGGTTAACTATTTCGGGAAACATAAAAGTTTGCACAAAACACATAAAAAAATACATTGCACAATACAGTTACACTTATAACGAACACATCTAATAAAAATGATTCAATAATAATATTGGCACACAAAAGTAATAAAGGTTTAAAGATATGAGGTCTCAGGTGTTAGAGAAAAAAGAAAGGCAAAGGGCTTTAACATAGAGGTTACATTACATATATGTGTCATAAATATGTATATATATATATATATTATATATATATCTAATATGTGTACATAATGTATTTATAGGTGTATATATTTATTTACAGGCAAATATACAAATATAAACACATTAACATACGCTACACATATATATATATATATATATACTATATATATATGTGCATTGAGCCCTTTGCCGTTAAGTAGATAAAAAACATTTAAAAGTATATGTACACAGCGACACAACATTTCATATTTAATGAAGGTTTATAAACTATGTATTTAATGTAAATACTTAACGATTCCAATGTTCTGCACATCAGCTGAATATGTTCCTTTTATTCTCAAATAAGATATTCCTATATATATCTGTATATATCTATACCATATATATAATCATCTATATATAGGTATAGATAATTGTACCAAAATCACCATCAGATATATTTTAGGAATATGTATTTATGAACTAAAGTAGAACATATTCTGTTATGTGCAGAACATTTTACATGTCGGGTTAGTGCAAATGAGAATGTGCGAATCGCCATTTTTATCCCACCTTTTTTCTCTCTCTGTTGACTTCTATGGGGGCATACTGTGAAACGTTGCACACAATATTCTAACTTCGGATTTTTGCACTAGTCAGGTTACCGCTAGAATTTGTGCTCCACTCGTAATCTAGCCCTCAATCGGGAATTCATTATAAGGTTGAATATTATTAATAATAATAATAATAAAATATATAACTTTCAAAGAATAAAACCAAGATATATTTTTTAACTCTCACTTTTTGTGAATGATCTCGCACTTACGTGTTGTTTTATCTGTCAAAACTGTGTTCCTCTGTCTCTTAATATTCATAATAAAATAGTAAGGCTAAAATAACCATGTTGTGGCCCTATGTGGTTGGTTGGCGGTTTGTTATTTGTCCCTGTTTTGGTAAGAATTGTTTTTATCTGCACAGTTATCTGTTGAAGTTAAAAATGAGTAAACTAAAAAGTGACAGTGAACTTGTCCCCCTGTCACTTGTTAGTAGAGATTTCAGATCTAGACTGGCAGCAAACTCATTCACATGCATGATACATCAATATCCAGCTTGTCTAAAGACCCTAATACTCTTTTAGTGTCCTTATACCTTGAAGCAATATGCTGAACCCTGCCACATTTATTCTTCCCTAGATTGAATTATCACGAAGGAGATCCAACAAAGGCCATTTTAAAGAGACTGGAAAGAGTTAAATCTCCAAACCAGTCCCCATCGATTATAGTCTGTAAATAAGGAACGAGTTGATCTTTTAATTTAACGGCCTCATCTGTGCGCCTCTAATAGTTATTAATGCGTTTGGTTGTAATGAGTCACAATGCGGCTAGCACTGAGATCTCTACACGTTTTCCAGATTTACACACTAAAATATGATGCATCAAGAGGCCCTCCCTCCTAGGTTTGTTTGCTGAATAATTCATTGTGCTGGATCTTTATGAGAGTTTGCATAGGAGCCGGGACTTCCATAAATACTGGAATGCCAGGCCTTGTTATGGCACTTGGCACTTTTTCTTTGTAAGTGCACTTGGAGACAGCTCAGAGTCTGTCACTGTCCGTCCTCCAGAAGCACCAAAATGCTCACCACATTAGTGCTATTAACATATGCATTAGCTCTAGCTGATCTGGCGGCACGCCAGCTGCTGAGCAAGGCTCCAATGAGTGAATCAGATACCACTAAGGAGCATGTTAATGAAGTTCCTGCAGAGCAAATGTTCACTCGGAAATGAGCATAAAAAGCAAATCCTTCACCCTTGAAAAACGAAATGCTTCAGAAAGCGTCTGATTTCTTTGTTTTTTTTCCCCGCAAATGGAGAGTTTTAAAGGAACTACGTTAAATGTGCCGAAGAGAAGAAACAAAGTCACAGATAGAAGCACAATAATTGGCAACGGACCCTGTGCACCATCTGAGTCTGTGATCCCTTTCTTTACACATAACATTTACTGGAATGTAGGTCATGTAGCTTTTAATAGCAGGAAATAGACTTATACATTCACTGGTTAAACAAAACCAAATGTTGGTCAGTCTAAAAAGATCCAGTTATGGCAGTGCTGGCCGTAGCATAATACTATTGCCTCATTTCACAACAGATATGCTGCATATATTCATGTGTACTTGATTACAGTTTATGTCTGAAACTAGGGGGCCGATTTACCAAACTGGCTCAAATGCATCTGCTTCCTTGCGAGGCCTCGCCAGAAATTAGGAATTAAGAAGCAGCGGTCTTAAGATTGCTGCTCCCTTAACTCATACGGCCTCCTCTGAGGCTTGCAGATAGTAATCCGCCCAATCGTGTATGAAAGGGTTGATTGACACCCCCTGCTAGCGGCTGATTGGCCGGCAAATCTGCAGGGGCGGCATTGCACAAGCTGTTCACCAGACATTGATAAATCGGCCCCTAGGTATTTTGTTTTACTAAAGTAATAAAATGGGCCGTGGTCAGTGGCATTCAACTGTTTTTGCTACTATATATATTGAGAAAAAGTGCAAGAGACAAATTATCCTCAAATCCAGTCCTGAAAATAACTGAATGCCGCAGACGACATCCCGTTTTTAAACTTCATTACAATATGGAATAACGAAGCCTGAAATAACGCACATCCATAGTAAATACGCTTCAACCCATTTACATTATTCACACTCATTTAAAAATAAATGCAATAGAATATGCAGCCCATAGTGGATCTTTTGTAGTTTATTTTGGCGAGAATTAGCCTAAGCGTAAAGCGTCTGCTTGTTTTTTTATTAGGATTTCACACCGTGCACTTACAGCACACCCGGTGAAGCTGTGAACAACTCAAGCATCTATTTTCTGAAAAAAATACGTTCCTGGCGAATGGTGACATGTTACAATACGCGCCTATTATTTTTTACCTTTTGTGTTATTTTAAATAGCGGGTGCATGTATTTCAGGCATATTTCACACCGATTTAACAATTGTGCTTACTTTTACTGTAAAATACCTTTTGCTTTTTATAATACACAAAAACACAAATTACTAACAAGAGTAATTGAGTAGCGCTAGTTTCACCCAATACAGTAAAAAAAAAAAAAAAATATATATATATATATATATATATATATAAGTACACAACACTATCTAAAAAATATATAAAATACCCAATCATAAAAAGATTAAATGTTAAAATATATGATATTTAATATAGATTTAAAGTGCTATTGCTCCAAAACACTATAATATCAGTACATATAAATGTCAAACAATATAATGTACAATATACATAAAAAAAGTATAAATAGCACAAATACTTGCTATATTTCATATGAAGTTCATAGTGATTTGAAAAATTCAACAGAATACTTGGAAAGTCACGGTTCCTTTGAATTCTGCAGCTTCTCTATTAAGGGTATATCCAGGAAACCCAAAACACAGTGCAGTCTAAAAAAGGGAAAAAGGGAGAGAAGCGCAGGACACGATTCAAGTGTAGAGCCAAACTTTAATACAAAATACGCACAATGATTGTACTCACAAGAAGGAAAATAAATAAAAGCGCATCTTATGTAAGGTATCCTCCGTGATCATCGTAGGTTAAGCCCGAACTTGTAAAGTCTTAGCAAAATCAATTGCAGCTTGAGCGTCTTTTCCAATGGTCCTGTACAAACCGAAAATGCCTGCCAGCATAACGAGCCTCAAATTCCGGCTGCTACATCAGGAGGGACACACACACTCACACACCCTCCTGCTCTAATCCAATATGGCTATCCTCAAACAAAGTGCTCCCAGCACGAGAGGACTTACGGTGGCTTCACAGGCAAAAGTAAAAAGACAACAGCTACGTTCTACGCGTTTCGTCCCGATCAACGGGACTTTCTCAAGAACTCTCATTCTTGAGAAACGTAGCTGTTGTCTTTTACTTCTGCCCTGTGAAGCCACCGTAGTCCTCTCGTGCCCGGGAGCATTGTGTTTGAGGATAGGCCTATTGGATTAGAGCGGAGGGTGTGTGAGTGTGTGTGTCCTCCTGATTGTAGCACCCGGAATTAGAGGCTCGTATGCTGGCGGCATTTTCGGTTTGTATAGACCAATGAGAAAAGACGCTCCAAGCTGCAATTGATTTTGCAAGACTTTACAAGTTCGGCTTAACCTACGAGATCACGAAGTATACCTTACATAAGATGTGCTTTATTTATTTTCCTTCTTGTGAGTACAATCATTGTGCGTGTTATTTGTATTAAAGTTTGGCTCTACACTTGAATCGTGTCCTGCTCCTCTCTCGCTTTTTCCTTTTTAGACTGCACCTTTTGCTTTTGTGTAATCCTAGTTTCATTCAAAATGCTGAAAACTGCCTTATTGGCTAGATTACGAGTTTTTGCGTTATGAGCGGCTCGGTGCTAACTTGCAAGTTATTGTCACCCGCTCACCTCCCTATTGCGCTGCTATTACAGGTTTGCAAAAACCAGCGTTAGCAGGCAATAAGGTGAGCGATTGAGCAAAATTGAGCTCTATACCGCACTCAAATACCAGCACTGTTGTGAGCTGATTTTACGTGCTCGAGCACGATTTCTCCCCATAGACTCATCAATAAGGAGAGCCGGCTGAAAAAAAGCCTAAACACCTGCAATAGAAGGAGCGCAAAGCTCCGTACTGCAGCCACCATTGATTCCTATGGGGAAAGAAAAGTTATGTTACACCTAACACCCTAACATAAACCCGAGTCTAAACACCCCTAATCTGCGCCTCCGACATCGTGCCAACCTAACCTACACTTATTAACCCCTAATCTGCCGGCACCTAACATCGCCGCCACCTACCTACATTTATAACCCCTATTCTGCCACCCCCAATGGTCGCCGCCACTATACTAAAGTTATTAACCCCTAAACCTAACCCTAAGTCTAACCCTAACTCTAACACCCACTAACTTGAACATAATTAAATAAATCTAAATAAAAATTAAATTTAATTAACTAAATATGTCCTATTTAAGACTAAATACCTGTAAAATAAACCCTAAGCTAGCTACAATATAACTAATAGTAGTTATACTAATCTTAGGTTTTATTTTTATTTTTACAGGTAACTTTGTATTTATTTTAACCTTGGTAGACTAGGTTAGTAAATAGTTATTAACTATTTACTAGCTACCTAGTTAAAATTAAATACAAAGATACCTGTAAAATAAAACCTAACCTGAGTTACACTAACACCGTAACCTTACACTAAAATGAAATAAAATTACATTAATTAAATGCAATTAACTAAATTACAAAAAAAACTCAAATTGGAACAGCCAATAGAATGTGAGCTTAATCCGATTGGCTGATTGATCAGCCAAGTAAGGAATTTTTTCACCTTTAATTCTGATTGGCTGATAGAATTCTATCAGCCAATAGGAATTCAAGGGACGCCATCTTGGATGACGTCCCTTAAAGGAACCTTCATTCTTTGTTTAGCCATCGAAAGAAGAGGATGCTTTGTGCCGGATGTCTTGAAGATGGAGCCCCACTCGTCGCCGGATGGATGAAAATAGAAGATGCCGTCTGGATGAAGACTTCTGCCAGCTTGGATGAAGAATTTGGCCCGCTTGGATGAAGACTTCTGCCAGGCTTCGCTGAGGACTTCTTTGCCACGCTTGGATGAAGACTTCCTCATTGCTTCGTTGAGGGATGGATGTCCGGTCTTCAAAACTGTAAGTGGATCTTCGGGGTTAGTGTTAGTTTTTTTTTTAAGGGTTTATTGGGTGGGTTTTATTTTTAGATTAGGGTTTGGGCGGAAAAAGAGTTAAATGCCCTTTTAAGGGCAATGCCCATCCAAATGCCCTTTTCAGGGCAATGGGGAGCTAAGGTTTTTTAGATAGAATTTTATTTGGGGGGTTTGGTTGTGTGGGTGGTGGGTTTTACTGTTGGGGGTTGTTTGTATTTTTTTTACAGGTAAAAGAGCTGATTTCTTTGGGGCAATGCCCCTCAAAAGGCCCTTTTAAGGGCTATTCGTAGTTTAGTTTAGGCAAGGTTTTTTTTATTTTGGGGAGGGCTTTTTTATTTTGATAGGCCTATTAGATTAGGTGTAATTAGTTTAAATATTTGATAATTTCATTTTTATTTTGTGTAATTTAGTGGGGTTTTTTTTTAGTAATTTAGTTAATTGTATTTAATTAATGTAATTTATTTAATTGTAGTTTAAGGTTAGGTGTTAGTGTAACTCAGGTTCGGTTTTATTTTACAGGTAACTTTTGTATTTATTTTAACTAGGTAGCTAGTTACTAACTAGTCTACCTAGTTAAAATAAATACAGTTACCTGTAAAATAAAAATAAAACCTAAGATAGCTACAATGTAACTATTAGTTTACATTTATTTTACAGGTAAGTATTTTAGTCTTAAATAGGTATTATTTAGTTATTTTTTATTTTTATTTAGATTTATTTAATTATATTAAAGTTAGTGGGTGTTAGAGTTAGACCTTAGGGTTAGTTTAAGGGGTTTATATACTTTTGTTTAGGTGGCAGCAGATTAGGGGTTAATAACAGTAATGTAGGTTGCGGCGATGTTAGGGGTTAATAATATTTAATTAGTGTTTGCGATGCGGGAGTACGGCGGTTTAGTAGGGGTTAATATGTTTATTATAGTGGTGGCGATGTCCGGAGCGGCAGATTAGGGGTTAATAATTTTATTTTAGTGTTTGCGATGTGAGAGGGCCTCGGTTTAGGGGTTAATAGGTAGTATATATGGGTGTTTATTGTACTTTAGTAGCACTTTAGTTATGAGTTTTATGCATACAGCTTGTAGCGCAAAAATCCATAACTACTGACTTTCAGTTTACGGTACGAATCTTGACGGTATAGGCTATACCGCTCACTTTTTGGGCCTCCCAGGAAGACTCGTAATAATGGCGCTATGAAGTCCCATTGAAAAAGGGACTTTTTGAAAGCTGCGGTAGTTATGTTGCGTACGGCCAAAAAAGTGTGCAGCGCACCTATACCTGTAAAACTTGTAATACCAGCGGTAGTGAAAAAGAGCCTTAACGCTGCGTTTTTCACTCATAACGCAAAACTCGTAATCTAGCCATAAGGCATCTACTTACTAGAGAGCAATTGCTTAGAGCAGTGGCTTAAAGGGCCATAAAAGCAAAAGATTAGCAACCCTGCACTACTGTGTGTTTAATCCCTGCAAAGGGGTTAAACACAGATTAGAATTGCCGCTTGGGCACCGCAGAGCACTGCTGGTCCCAAGAGGAACCCCAATAACCAGCGCTAATCACACACCCTCTGTGTCACCAATGCTGATGATTAGGTCAGAGCAGGTTTCCCACTCTGGACCAACAGTCTTTTTGGGTCCCGCGAACAGTATTTCTACTATGTGTTTAACCTATTTGCAAGTATGAACCATTCACATACAGGAGTTCTGATATGGGATTAAATAAAAAAGGAGAAAACAAATCTCTCCATTTTCTCTTAATTATATATATATATATATTATATATATATTATATATACACACACACACACATATACACAGTATATACATTACATACACACACATATATATTACACACACACAAATATATATATATATATATATATATAATACATACATACATACGCTAGTCCGAAAGCCCGTTGTACATGGGCCATTTTATTCACTAAAGTAGTTCCACCCCTTGCTCTCTATCCCCCACCTCTCTTTTGCTCTCTCTGCCCTCTCTTTTGCTCTCTCTCCCCCCCTCTCTTCTTTTGCTCTCTCTCCCACCCTCTTTTGCGCTCTCTCCCCCCTCTCTCTATTTTGCGCTCTTTGCGCTCTCTCCCTTCCTCTCTTTTCCTCCCTCTCTTTTGCACTCTCCTCCGTCTCTTTTTTCACTCTCTCTCTCCCCCCCTCTCTTTTGCTCTCTCTATCCCCCTCTTTTGCTCTCTCTATCCCCCTCTTTTGCTCTCTATCCCCCTCTTTTGCTCTCTCTCTATCCCCCCACTTTTGAGCTCTCTCTCCCCCCCCTCTCTTTTGCTATGTCTCCCCCCCTCTCTATTTGCTATGTCTCCCCCCCTCTCTTCTTGCTCTCTCTCCCCCCTCTCTTTTGCTCTCTCTCCCCCCCTCTCTTTTGCTCTCTCTCCCCCCCCTCCTCTTTTTTTTGCTCTTTCTCCCCTTTCTTTTGTGCTCTCTTTCTCCCCCTCTTTTGCGCTCTGTATCTCCCCCCTCTTTTGCTCTTTCTCCCCCTTTATTTTGCTCTCTCTCTCTCCCCCCTCTCTTATGCTCTCTTTCCCCCTCTTGTTTGCTCTCTCTCTCCCCCCTCTTTTGCTCTCTCTCTCTCCTTTTCTTTTGCTCTCTCTCTCTCCTTTCTTTTTGCTCTTTCTCCCCTCTCTTTTGCTGTCTCTCTCCCCCTTATCTTTTGTTGTCTCTCTCCCCCTTCTCTTTTGCTCTTTCTCCCCCCCTCTCTTATGTTCTCTCCTCTCCCCCCTCTCTTTTGCTCTCTCTCTCTCCTTTCTTTTGCTCTTTATCCCCTCTCTTTTGCTGTCTCTCTCCCCTTCTCTTTTGCTCTTTCTCCCCCCTCTCTTTTGCACTCTCTCTCCCCTCCCTTTTGCTCTCTCTCTCCCGCTCTCTTTTGCTCTCTCTCCCCCCCTCCTCTCTTTTCCCCCCTCTTTTGCGTTCTCTCTCCACTCTTTTGCGCTCTCCTCCCCTCTCTTTTGTTCTCTCTCCCCCCCTTTCTCTCCCCTCTCTTTTGCTGTCTCCCTCTCTCTCCCCTTTCTTTTGCTCTCCCTCCCCCTCTCTTTTGCTGTCTCTCCCTGTCTCTATACCCCACCTCTTTTGCTCTCTCTTTCCCCCCTCTTTTGAGCTTTCTCTCTCCCGTCTGCCTGGCCCCGCCTGGCTCCGCCCACGTCACGCCCGGCCCTGTCACGCATGGTCGGCCCAGGCCCAGATGCCAGGAGGTCATGTGTGTTGAAGGCCAGGTGTGTTTGTTTGTCCTCGCACTGTCTACTGCGCATGACAGCTTCGGACAAACACACTTGGCCTTTTATATTATAGGATATATATATAAATATATATATATATATATATATTATCAGCAGTTTTAAAAGAATGCTTTTGAACCATTGATGGCAGCAGTGTTTAAAGCATTCTAGAAAAACTGCTGCCATATACTGCTCTAGATTTGTGCACACTCCTGAGGCTACCTAACTGATTTTCAACAAAGGATACAAAGAGAAATTAGTATATTTGATAATTGAAGTAAAATATTTTTTTTTGTTTATTGTGTGCTCTGAATCCTGAAAGAAAACAATTTGGTTTCCAGTCCCTTTAAAGCTATGAACAGTTTCCAAGTACTATAATACTACTATGTATATAGCATAGATGACAGTGCTTTATAACAATAACCAAAACCTCCCCACACCATCTCCATAGTCTCCATTCTCCCAGCCCCCTAACACATATTGCCCTTAGCTGCCACTGTCCTGGCTCTGCAAACAGCAATTAACCTTGACCACTGCAATTTCTCTGATCATTTAATGCTCACTACCATTAAGCCTAATTATAATCTTGCTTTTGTTTTGTGTAATGTCCCTTTAAACCTACCAAGTCTTCCCACCCTAATAGCTGTCATATGACACAGGGGATAGGAAAATTAAATATTTTTTTAAAATATGCATAAAAAAAAATCTACTGCTCATTTGAAGTAAGTGCTATTACATTGTCTTTTTTATTATGTATTGGCTGGTTGCACAATTCTACTGTATCTAATGGTCCTTAAAAAATGTTTTATGAGGTTGTGATAATTCTACCAATCAGTGATTGTATCAAGGGTCACAGAGCCCCATGAAGTAGGCACCCTGGAGATCTCACAGTTGTTTGTTGCCAAGGGAATTAAATATGTGCAACAATTCATGTGCGTAGCACCTTTGTCAATGAGTACTGCGTGCTGCAGCAATGTGCTGTTGTAGTTCACAATGATTCTGACACAGCGGTGCCAACAGCACAACGATTCTCACACAGAGGTCACAACAGCACAACCATTCTGACACAGAGGTCACAACAGCACAATGTTTCCGACACAGGGTCACAACAGCATAATGATTCTGACATAGAGGTCACAACAGCACAACAATTCTGACACAGGGGTCACAACAGCACAATGATTCTGACACAGGGTCACAACAGCACAATGATTCTGACACAGAGGTCACAACAGCACAATTATTCTGACATAGAGGTCACAACAGCACAATGATTCTGACATAGAGGTCACAACAGCACAATGATTCTGACACAGGGTCACAACAGCACAATGATTCTGACACAGGGTCACAACAGCACAATGATTCTGACATAGAGGTCACAACAGCACAATGATTCTGACACAGGGTCACAACAGCACAATGATTCTGACATAGAGGTCACAACAGCACAATGATTCTGACACAGGGTCACAACAGCACAATGATTCTGACACAGAGGTCACAACAGCACAACAATTCTGACACAGGGGTCACAACAGCACAATGATTCTGACACAGAGGTCACACAGCACAACCATTCTGACACGGTGGTCACAACAGCACAGGATTCTGACACAGTGGTTACAACAGCACAACGATTCTGACACAGATGTCACAACAGCACAACAATTCTGACACAGAGGTTACAACAACACAACGATTCTGACAGAGGTCACTACAGTGCACATTCACTAAAACTATAACTTGAAAAATATGGACAGTTCCAATCAGGCAAATAGAAAGGGTCTTTGAACAAATTTTATATTTTTGCAAAAGTATCTTTTGTTTCCCCATAAAAAATTATATTTGTTCCAAAGACCCTTTCTATTTGCCTGATTGGAACTGTCCATATTTTTCAAGTTATAGTTTTAGTGAATGTGCACTGTAGTGACCTCTGTCAGAATCGTTGTGTTGTTGTGACATCTGTGTCAGAATCCTGTGCTGTTGTGACCACATGTGTCAGAAATGGTTGTGCTGTTGTGACCTCTGTGTCAGAATCATTGTGCTGTTATGACCCCTGTGTCAGAATAGTTGTGCTGTTGTGACCTCTGTGTCAGAATCATTGTGCTGTTGTGACCCTGTGTCAGAATCATTGTGCTGTTGTGACCTCTATGTCAGAATCATTGTGCTGTTGTGACCCTGTGTCAGAATCATTGTGCTGTTGTGACCTCTATGTCAGAATCATTGTGCTGTTGTGACCCTGTGTCAGAATCGTTGTGCTGTTGTGGCCCTGTGTCAGAATCATTGTGCTGTTGTGACCTCTATGTCAGAATCATTGTGCTGTTGTGACCCTGTGTCAGAATAATTGTGCTGTTGTGACCTCTGTGTCAGAATCATTGTGCTGTTGTGACCCTGTGTCAGAATCATTGTGCTGTTGTGACCTCTATGTCAGAATCATTGTGCTGTTGTGACCCTGTGTCAGAATCATTGTGCTGTTGTGACCCTGTGTCAGAATCGTTGTGCTGTTGTGGCCCTGTGTCAGAATCATTGTGCTGTTGTGACCTCTATGTCAGAATCATTGTGCTGTTGTGACCTCTATGTCAGAATCATTGTGCTGTTGTGACCCTGTGTCAGAATCATTGTGCTGTTGTGACCCTGTGTCAGAATCGTTGTGCTGTTGTGGCCCTGTGTCAGAATCATTGTGCTGTTGTGACCTCTATGTCAGAATCATTGTGCTGTTGTGACCCTGTGTCGGAATCATTGTGCTGTTGTGACCCCTGTGTCAGAATTGTTGTGATGTTGTGACCTCTGTGTCAGAATCATTGTGCTGTTGTGACCACTGTGTCAGAATCGTTGTGCTGTTGTGACCTCTGTGTCAGAATCGTGATGTAGTGACCGTTGTCTCAAAATGGTTGTGCTGTTGTGAGTTGATGTGAAGTGTTTTATATTTTTGCAAAAGTATCTTTTGTTTCCCCATAAAAAAATTATAACACTTCACATCAACTCACAACAGCACAACCATTTTGAGACAACGGTCACTACATCACGATTCTGACACAGAGGTCACAACAGCACAATGATTCTGACACAGAGGTCACAACAGCACAATGATTCTGACATAGAGGTCACAACAGCACAACTGATTCTGACACAGGGTCACAACAGCACAATGATTCTGACATAGAGGTCACAACAGCACAATGATTCTGACACAGGGCCACAACAGCACAACGATTCTGACACAGGGTCACAACAGCACAATGATTCTGACATAGAGGTCACAACAGCACAATGATTCTGACACAGGGTCACAACAGCACAATGAATTCTGACATAGAGGTCACAACAGCACAATGATTCTGACACAGGGTCACAACAGCACAATGATTCTGACAAAGAGGTCACAACAGCACAACAATTCTGACACAGGGGTCATAACAGCACAATGATTCTGACACAGAGGTCACAACAGCACAACCATTCTGACACAGTGGTCACAACAGCACAGGATTCTGACACAGATGTCACAACAGCACAACAATTCTGACACAGAGGTTACAACAACACAACGATTCTGACAGAGGTCACTACAGTGCACATTCACTAAAACTATAACTTGAAAAATATGGACAGTTCCAATCAGGCAAATAGAAAGGGTCTTTGAACAAATATAATTTTTTTATGGGGAAACAAAAGATACTTTTGCAAAATATAAAACACTTCACATCAACTCACAACAGCACAACATTTTGAGACAACGGTCACTACATCACGATTCTGACACAGAGGTCACAACAGCACAACGATTCTGACACAGTGGTCACAACAGCACAACGATTCTGACACAGTGGTTACAACAGCACAACGATTCTGACACAGATGTCACAACAGCACAACAATTCTGACACAGAGGTCACAACAACAAAACGATTCTTACTCAGAGGTTACAACAACACAACGATTCTGACAGAGGTCACTACAGTGCACATTCACTAAAACTATAACTTGAAAAATATGGACAGTTCCAATCAGGCAAATAGAAAGGGTCTTTGAACAAATATAATTTTTTTTATGGGGAAAAAAAAAGATACTTTTGCAAAAAATATAAAACACTTCACATCAACTCAACACAGACAGGAAATGATGCATTAAATGAATACATCATTACCATGTTTATTTAAAGCTGATCTGAGATAGTTACAATTTACATCTAAGAAGATTGTAACAAGTGGTGTTTACTTAGCCATAAGTAACTATAGTTAATGCTGAGCAGGATTATTTTTAGAAATTACATTTTCTCTCTGTTCAGTTTTCCATACACTTCTGAAAGCCTTATCACTAGCTCTCTGCAATATTCTCCTATACCACAAAGACTTTAAAGGGACAGTTTACACCAGAATTGTTATTGTTTTAAAAGATAGAAAATCTGTTTATTACCCATTCCCTAGTTTTGCATAACAAACACAAGGCTAGATTACGAGGTATAGCTGTAGCGCACACTTTTTTGGCCGTAATGCAACGTAACTACCGCACCTTTCAAAAAGTCCTTTTTCAATGGGACTTCCATAGCGCCGGTATTACGAGTTTGCCTATCTGGCCAAAAAGTGAGCGCAACAGCCTATAACTACAAGATCCGTACCGTAAACTGAAAGTCAGTGGTTATGGGTTTTACTCTACAAAGCTGTAGCATAAAACTCATAACTAAAGTGTTACAAAGTACACTAACACCCATAAACTACCTATTAACCCCTAAACCGAGGCCCTACCACATCGCAAATACTAAAATAAAATTATTAACCCCAAATCTGCGGCTCCGGACATCACCGCCACTATAATAAACATATTAACCCCTAAACCGCCGCACTCCCGCATCGCAAACACTAGTTAAATATTATTAACACCTAATCTGCCGTCCCCAACATCACCGCCGCCACTATACTAAAGTTATTAACCCCTAAACCTAACCATAAGTCTAACCCTAACACCCCTAACTTTAAAATAATTAAAATAAATCTAAATAAAAATTACTATCATTAACTAAATAATTCCTATTTAAAACTTAATACTTACCTATAAAGTAAACCCTAAGCTACCTACAATATGACTAATAGTTACATTGTAGCTATCTTAGGTTTTATTTTTATTTTACAGCTAAGTTTGTATTTATTTTAACTAGGTAGGCTAGTTAGTAAATAGTTATTAACTATTTACTAATTATCTAGTTAAAATAAACACAAATTTACCCGTAAAATAAAACCTAACCTGCCTCACACTAACACCTAACATTATAATATAATTAAATTACATCAATTAAATTCAATTAACTAACTTACAAAAAAAAATAAACACTAAATTACACAAAATAAAAAAGAAATGATCAAATATTTAAACTAATTACACCTAATCTAATAGCCCTATCCAAATAAAAAAGCCCCCCTAAAAAATAAAAAAAAACCTAGCCTAAACTAAACTGCCAATAGCCCTTAAAAGGGCCTTTTGCGGCAGGGCATTGCCCCAAAGAAATCAGCTCTTTTACCTGTAAAAAAAATACAAACAACCCCCCCAACAGTAAAACCCACCACCCACACAACCAAACCCTGCAAATAAAACCCTATCTAAATAAACCTAAGCCCCCCATTACCCTGAAAAGGGCATTTATCTCTTTTCCATTGCCCAAACCCTAAGCTAAAAAAAAAAACACCCAAAAACCCTTAATTAAACCTAACACTAACCCCCGAAGTTTTTGAAGACCGGACATCCATCCTCATCAAGCCGGGAGAAGTCTTCATCCAAGCGGGCAGAAGTCCTCAACGAACCCGGGAGAAGTCTTCATCCAAGTGGAAAGAAGTGGTCCTCCAGACGGGCAGAAGTCTTCATCCAGACGGCATCTTCTATCTTCATCCTTCCGACACAGAGAAGCTCCATCTTCAAGACATCTGGCGCAGAGCATCCTCTTCTGTCGACGGCTACTGAAGAATGAAGGTTCCTTTAAGGGACGTCATCCAAGATGGCGTCCCTTGAATTCTGATTGGCTGATAGAATTCTATCAGCCAATCGGAATTAAAGGGTAAAAAATCCTATTGACTGATTTGATCAGCCAATAGGATTGAAGCTCAATCCTAGTGGCTGATTGCATCAGCCAATAGGATTTTTTACCCTTTAATTCCGATTGGCTGATAGAATTCTAATTATTACCAAGCCGCTCATAACGCAAAACTCGTAATCTGGCTGATTGTTATATAAATACACTTTTTACCTATGTGATTGCCCTGTATCTAAGCCTCTTCAAACTACCCCCTTATTTCAGTTCTTTTGACAGACTTGCAGTTTAGCCAATCAGTGCTGACTCATAGGAACTCCACGTGCGTGAGCACAGTGTTATCTATATGACACACATGAACTAACACCCTCTAATAGGGAAAAACTGTCAAAATGCCCTGAGAGAAGAGGTGACCTTCAAGGGCTTAGAAATTAGCACATGAACCTCCTAGGTTTAGCTTTCAACTAAGAATACCAAGAGAACAAAGCAAAATTGGTCATAAAGGTAAATTGGAAAATTGTTTAAAAATTACATGCCCTATTGAATCATGAAAGTTTTTTTTTTACTAGACTGTCCCTTTAATCACTACTCTCCCTCTATTTATCCGATACACTTGTTACATGCATATACATCTCACTTGTATTTCATCCACTCAGCTTCAGAAAAATTAATATGGAGGGTCTCACATGGGAGAAGGCTACACCAGAGGAACACAAAGGCAGTGTTTACATAGGTACCGCTAATCAACACTTGTAAAGCGCAGCGCTTCACAAAATCAGCTTTTGTTTAACGCACAGTTTACGTACTTTAGCATTTCATTTTACTAGTGCGCAAAAAACAAGGCAGGTATTACCAATAATAATCCATATTGTTTTAAATTTAATGCTAAGTTTTTTTAAGGAAAAAGAGCACCTTTGTTAATGTCAATAAGAAAACTGTATATAAAAAAACAAAAACGTTTTGTGCGTGCATCCTTTACCTGTACGCAACTCTTTAATATACACACAGTGTGAGAGGTTTTCTGAACAGAGGTAGCTATGTAAATGTGGAATTCATGTCTGTATAGATAGATAGATACTTGTTTTTTTAAGTATAAAAAAATGCTATTAACCTTAAAGGGACATAATACTCATATGCTAAATCACTTGAAACTAATGCAGTATAACTGTAAAAAGCTGACAGGAAAATATCACCTGAGCATCTCTATGTAAAAAAGGAAGATATTTTACCTCACAATTTCCTCAGCTCAGCAGAGTAAGTTCTGTGTAAAAAGTTATACTCAGCTGCTCCCAGCTGCAGGTAAAAAATTTTTTAAAAAAATGAAGAAATGAACAGCAGCCAATCAGCATCAGCAGTGCTGAGGTCATGAACTCTTACTGTGATTTCATGAGATTTGACTTAACTCTCATGAGATTTCATAGTAAGCTTCCTTTACCTGATTGGTGAAATAATATGAGAGTGCACGATGCTAGTCCCTTCAGATGTCCCAGGACAGACACACTAAAATGCTGCTTAGAAATCCTTTACAATGGGAGGTGGCTACTGAGGAACTTTTGAGGTAAAATATCTTTCTTTTTTACATAGAGATGTTCAGGTGATATTTTCTAATCAGCTTTTTACAGCTATGCTGCATCACTTTCAAGTGTTTAAACATTTGGGTATTATGGCCCTTTAATCTGTGATTTTTTTGATGTATTTTACTTTGATGTACTATAAAAAACATCTGCAATATTCTTTTTTTTTTTACAATTGTGCTTTATCTTTGTAGTGTTATTTTTGGCCAAAGTTCAGCAGCTGTTAAAGGGACATTGCGGTCAAAATTTAAATGCATATAGATGAATTACATTTTTCGAATAGAAACATATTTGCAATATACATGTGTTGGCAAAAATGCTTCTAGTAAAACGGTTTCAGTGTTTATATTTTTCATTGCACGTGCATGTGAAGCATAGCTAGATATTCTCAGTGCACCAGCATTTCAAATACTGCAGCTGCTCATAACTCCAGTGGGACTTGTATCACGTCAGCAATTAAGAAATTGGTTCATTACCAGATGGTACAACACCGTAGGCTCTCTGAGCTGGTGCACAGTGCAAACACAAATACACATTTTAATTTTATATGTATATAACAAGAATGCTTCTATTCCAAACTTTATGACATCTATATGGATTCAAATTTTGGCTGGAATATCCCTTGAAATGATCAGCATAAACTTGATGCCAGTTATAATTTTTCAGTTTATAATTCCACTATTGACAAGTGCATTGGAAGAGGGAGTTTCTCATATCCCTCTGTGTTTTATATGGGGGGGGGGGGGCTTATAGCTCTAAAAGTGCCCCCTCCCCCTCATCAAACTAGGCCCAGGTGTAGTAAATCTTTGTATATGACCCATAGCAATGATTAATATACATCATCTGAACTATAGCAATTATAGGTCAGTTATAAGTAATGATATATGTCTAGTATTGACTAGGTTAGCGCAACACCTACATGGTTATGATATTTTCCATTATTTGATATTTGCCCACTTGCCCATCATTAACATTAGGTTCAGGGGCTATTTATGTCATGCACTTATGGAGTGGATTTGATGTAAACCTCTGATTCCGCTCTGATTTATGTGTTAAATATGATTTCTATAATAAAGTATTCTCCCCTATATCTTTCTACCATGAGATAAAGGGCTCAGTTTACTTAACTAGGACACCTTTAATTGAGTGCACACATTATTCTCATCTTATGGAAGGAAGTTTAAATACTTGTTGTTGATAGGGGTAACACATCTTCTATTATAAGCCTATGAATTATAATATGCCTCTGTAGCATTTTGTTGTATCGTCTATTATTTAGCTTCTTTGTGCTCGCCACATTGTGTGGCTTGAACTAAAAATTGATAATTAGTAGCTGGGAAGCTCAATATTGTGCATTAACTATCCCCGGTTACACTTATAAGACCTTAATCTCAGTGTATAGATTCTGAAGGGGCTCCAGCAGGTTACACTATTGTACAATATAAATTGATAATAATTGGATATTATTATGGTAGAGAATGCTCTCAAATTGAAACGAAATCTGTAGCTTCTTTGAGATACCAGCCTAAATCTTATTTGCTGGAAAAATTCCCAATGCCCTATGCCCTTAAATCTCTTTCTTCTAGATACACACTTAGTCGGTTTCTAGTTTATAGATTGATTTGTTTCAGTATTGTCAGAGTTCCCCACACACAAAAATACCTAAAACCCTTGTTAATGTTATAGATGTAGAGGTTAAGTTTGTTCACGTTTTTTAAAACCAAGTTTCCCATTATGTCCATTTGCACTGTGTCTTCAGTATAGTAGTGGCTTTTTGTTTTTTGCCATATGCACCAATTGGGTATGTTGCTGAGAACTACTCTGGTTAATATTGTGGGCTAGATTACGAGGGGAGCGCTATAATTAGCACGAGGAGCGTAAAGGCGATCGCAAGATGGCGTTGTTCTTCAAGCTCAAAGATCTATATTACAAGTGGTAGGTTGTTAAAATTACAGCAAATTAGTTTGCGCGAACTTACGGTAGTTACAGTCCCTATATTTTTTATGGGTAGCGTTAAGCAGTAATGTGCGCTCATAATACAAGTTGAAAGTAAATGAGATCGCTTGAACGCAATCGCATTTACCACTCAAACTTTTTACGCAACCTTTCAGAGTCAGCCAATAGAATGAAAGCTTTTTCACGCAAAAGTTTTACTTGCAACTTGTAATATGCTTGTGCAAAAAGATTACTTTTTGTGGTGTTTACACTTGAGCGGGAGTGCTAAATAGCGCTACACATATTCTAGCCCTAAATACATTTCATACACCTCCCCTAATTCTATGCACTGTAATTTTAGAACCTAGGTTTCACTGCAGAAGAAGAGTTACTGCATTTATTCAAACACATCAGCAAGAGCGTGCAATTAAAGCTAGATTCTAACATGGAGGCACCCATGGCTAGAAGGAGGCAGTGAATAACCTCAGTACTATGCTTATAAACGTATCTAGTGTTTTATGTCTAGTTTTTTTTAACAGGGGAATTATCAATATAGGGCTAGATTACAAGTGGCGCAGTATTTTTTTTGCGTAAGCGAAACCCTGCTTGAATTTTCATTGTTGTACTTGCGGTGTAGCGTTTGTATTACAAGTTCCAAAAAAACTTATTTTGCGATAGCGTTAACCCAAATAGCGTGAAAAACAAACTTAATTTTCCACGTGCGCGTGCATGTATTTCCCATAGAAAAAAATTTGCACAGACTCCATTGCCTTATTTGGAGAGAAAAAATTTTTGAAAAAAATAAACACCCATCGTGCATACAACATAGCATATTCGCATTAGTAAATGTCTATATGTGTGTACATGTATATTAATGTTTTTATATGTGTATATATGACAGTAAATACATATATACACATATAAACACATATATAAACACACATATATATATAAAATAAATAAATATGTATGTATGTATGTATGTATGTATGTATGTATGTATGTATGTATGTATGTATATATATATATATATATATATATATACATATACACACACACACATACATACATACACACACACACATTGGCCTCTAGTTATCAAGTTGTCGACTTTCTTGCATTCGACGGCACCAATATGCTCGCCTAACATCGCCGCGGACCGGAATACGTTCGCCAAAATTATCAAGAAAGCTGTCAAAAAGCCGTGCACCAAGTACGGTGCGATGAGAAGCGGACTGTTGTTAACTAACAGTCATCGATCTCTCTGCTCATCGGCTTATTCGCAGCTTTCTTGGTACCCTGTCACTAAGCACCCACACTATACTATACAGTTTTACCCCCTATACCGCCGCTCCCGGAGCCCACCGCAACTCTAATAAAGTGTTTAACCCCTAAACCGCCATTTCCAGGGCCCACCGCCACCTACATTATATGTATTAACCCCTTAACCGCCGCTCACGGACCCCGCCGCCACCTACATTAAATTTATTAGCCCCTAATCTGACCCCCCTACACCAAATTTATTAACACCTAATCTGACCCCCCTACACCGCCACCACCTACATTAAATTTATTAACCCCTAATCTCCCGCCCCCAACGTCGCTGCCACTATATTAAATGTATTAACCCCTAAACCTAAGTCTAACCCTAACCCCAACACCCCCTAACTTAAATATAATTTAAATAAATCTAGATAAATATTCCTATCATGAAATAAATTATACCTATTTGAGAAGAAATACTTACCTATAAAATAAACCCTAAGATAGCTACAATATAACTAATAGTTACATTGTAGCCATTTTAGGATTTATTTTATTTTACAGGCAACTTTGTATTTATTTTAACTAGGTACAATAGTTATTAAATAGTTATTAACTATTTAATAACTACCTAGTTAAAATAAATACAAAAGTACCTGTAAAATAAAACCTAACCTAAGTTACAAATACACCTAACACTACACTATAATTAAATTAATTCCCTAAATTAAAATAAATTAATTACAATTAAATAAAATTAACTAAAGTACAAAAAAAAAAAACACTAAATTACAGAAAATAATAAAATAATTACAAGAATTTTAAACTAATTACACCTTATCTAATCCCCCTAATAAAATAAAAAAGCCCCCCAAAATAATAAAAATCCCTACCCTATACTAAATTACAAATTGCCCTTAAAAGGGCTTTTTGCGGGGCATTGCCCCAAAGTAATCAGCTCTATTACCTGTAAAAAAAAATAACAACCCCCCCCAACATTACAACCCACCACCCACACACCCAACCCTACTCTAAAACCCACCCAATACCCCCTTAATAAAACCTAACACTACCCCCTTGAAGATCACCCTACCTTGAGAAGTCTTCACCCAACCGGGCCTAAATCCTCAATGAAGACAGGCGAAGTCTTCATCCAACCGGGCAGAAGAGGTCCTCCAGACGGGCAGAAGTCTTCATCCAGGCGGCATCTTCTATCTTCATCCATCCGATGAGGAGCGGCTCCATCTTGAAGACATCCGATGCGGAGCATCCATCCAGACCAACGACAACCCGACAAATTAATATTCCTTTAAATGACATCATCCAAGATGGCGTCCCTTGAATTCTGATTGGCTGATACAATTCTATCAGCCATTCGGAATTAAGGTAGCAAAAATCCTGTTGGCTGATGCAGCCAATTGGAATTCAAGGGATGCCATCTTGGATGACGTCATTTAAAGGAATATTAATTCGTCGGGTAGTCGTCTGTCTGGATGGATGCTCCGCGTCGGATGTCTTCAAGATGGAGCCGCTCCACTTCGGATGGATGAAGACTTTGCCTGGCTTTGTTGAGGACATAGGCCCGGTTGGGTGAAGACTTCTCAAGGTAGGGTGATCATCAAGGGGGTAGTGTTAGGTTTTATTAAGGGGGTATTGGGTGGGTTTTAGAGTAGGGTTGGGTGTGTGGGTGGTGGGTTGTAATGTGGGGGGGGGGAATTGTTATTTTTTTTACAGGTAATAGAGCGGATTACTTTGGGGCAATGCCCCGCAAAAAGCCCTTTTAAGGGCTATTTGTAATTTAGTATAGGGTAGGGATTTTTATTATTTTGGGGGGATTTTTTATTTTATTAGGGGGATTAGATTAGGTGTAATTAGTTTAAGAAAATTGTAATTATTTTATTATTTTCTGTAATTTAGTTGTTGTTTTTTTGTACTTTAGTTAATTTTATTTAATTTTAATTAATTGTATTTCATTGTAGTTAATTTATTTAATTAATTTAATTATAGTGTAGTGTTAGGTGTAATTGTAACTTAGGTTAGGATTTATTTTACAGGTAAATTTGTATTTATTTTAGCTAGGAAGTTATTAAAAATAGTTAATAACTATTTAATAACTATTGTACCTAGTTAAAATAAATACAAACTTGCCTGTAAAATAAAAATAAATCCTAAAATAGCTACAATGTAACTATTAGTTATATTGTAGCTAGTTTAGGGTTTATTTTATAGGTAAGTATTTAGTTTTAAATAGGAATAATTTAGTTAATTATAGTAATTTTTATTTAGATTTATTTAAATTATATTTAAGTTAGGGGGTGTTAGGGTTAGACTTAGATTTAGGGGTTAATATGTTTATTATAGTGGCAGCGGTGGGGGGGGGGCAGATTAGGGGTTAATAAATATAATGTAGGTGGCGGTGGGTTCTGGGAGCGGCAGTTTAGGGGTTAAACAATTTATTTAGTTGCGGCGGGGTCCGGGATCGGCAGGATAGGGGGTTAATAACTTTATGTAGGTGGCGGCGGTATAGGGGGTGGCAGATTAGGGGTTAATATGTATAATGTAGGTGGCGGTGGGCTCCGTGAGCAGTGGTTTAGGGGTTAATACATTTATTAGAGTTTCAGCGGGGTCCGGGGGGGGGGGGCGGCGGTTTAGGGGTTAATAACATTATGTAGGTGGTGGCGGTGTAAGGGGGGGGCAGATTAGGGGTTAATAGGTACAATGTAGGTGGCGGTGGGCTCCGTGAGCGGCGGTTTAGGGGTTAATACATTTATTAGAGTTGCGGCGGGGTCCGGGAGCGGCAGTTTAGGGGTTAATAACATTATGTAGGTGGTGGCGGTGTAGGGGGGGCAGATTAGGGGTGTTTAGACTCGGGGTACATGTTAGGGTGTTAGGTGTAAGCGTTCCCATAGGAATCAATGGGATATCGGGCAGCAGCGAACATGAGCTTTCGCTGCTGTCAGACTCCCATTGATTCCTATGGCATCCAGTACACTGGGCCGGAATAGTGGAGAGTGTACCTGGTAGGTATTTGATAACTACCAAAAGTAGTCAGATTGTGCCGAACTTGCGTTCAGAACATCTGTAGTGACGTAACCATCGATCTGTGACGGACTGAGTCCGGCGGATCGTATGTTACGTCACTATATTCTACTTTTGCCGCTCAGTAGGGTTTGATAACTACGGCGAATCAGGCTCGCCACAAATACGCTGCGGAATTCCAGCATATTTGCGGTTGACAGCTTGATACATAGAGGCCATTGTCTTATGTAAAAGTTTAGGGACCCCTGACAATTTCCATGATTTTCATTTATAAATAATTGGGTGTTTGGATCAGCAATTTCATTTTGATCTATCAAATAACTGAAGGACACAGTAATATTTCAGTAGTGAAATTAGGTTTATTTGATTAACAGAAAATGTGGAATATGCATCAAAACGAAATTAGACAGGTGCATACATTTGGGCACCCCAACAGAAATATCGCATCAATATTTAGTTGAGCCTCCTTTAGCAGAAATAACAGCCTCTAGACGCTTCCTATAGCCTGTAATGAGTGTCTGGATTCTGTATGAAGATATTTTGGACCATTTCTCCTTGCAAAACATCTCCAGTTCAGTTAGGTTTGATGGTTGCCGAGCATGGACAGCCCGCTTCGAATCACCCCACAGATTTTCAATGATATTCAGGTCTGGGGACTGGGATGGCCATTCCAGACCATTGTACTTGTTCCTCTGCATAAATGAAAGAGTATATTTTGAGCAGTGTTTTGGGTCGTTGTCTTGTTGAAATATCCAGCCCTGGCGTAACTTCAACTTTGTGACTGATTCCTCAACATTATTCTCAAGTATCTGCTCGTATTGAGTGGAATCCATGCGATCTTCAACTTTAACAAGATTCCCAGTACCGGCACTGGCCACACAGCCCCACAGCATAATGGAACATCCACCAAACTTTTTTACTGTGGGTAGCAAGTGTTTGTCTTGGAATGCTGTGTTCTTTTGCCGCCATGCATAACGCCCCTTGTTATGACCAAATAACTCAATCTTTGTTTCATCAGTCCACAGCACCGTCTTCCAAAATGAAGCTGGCTTTTCCAAATGTGCGTTTGCATACCTCAAATGACTCTGTTTGTGGCGTGTATGCACAAAAGGCTTCTTCTACATCACTCTCCCATACAGCTTCTCCTTGTGCAAAGTGCGCTGAATTGTTGAATGATGCACAGTGACACCATCTGCAGCAAGATGATGTTGTAGGTCTTTGGAGGTTGTCTGTGGGCTGTTTTTGACCGTTCTCACCATCCTTTGCCTCTCCAATATTTTACTTAGCCTGCCACTTCTGGCCTTAACAAGAACTGTGCCTGTGGTCTTCCATTTCCTCACTATGTTCCTTACAGTGGACACTGACAGCCTAAATATCTGCGATACTGTGAAGAGAGTGAAAGTGAACAACAACTTGCAATTGGCCACCTTAAATTCCTTTTCTCATGATTGGATGCACCTGTCTATGAAGTTCAAGGCTTAATGGGCTCACCAAACCAATTGTGTGTTCCAATTAATCAGTGCTAGGTAGTTACAGGTATTCAAATCAACAATAAGACAAGGGTGCCCAAATGTATGAACCTATCTAATTTTGTTTTGATACATATTGCACATTTTCTGTTAATCCAATAAACCTCATTTCACTACTGAAATATTACTGTGTCCTTCAGTTATTTGATAGATCAAAATGAAATTGCTGATCCAAACACCCAATTATTTATAAATGAAAATCATGGAAATTGTCAGGGGTGCCTAGACTTTTGCATATGACTGTATGTATGTATATATATATATATATATATATATATATATATATATATATATATATATATATATACACACACATACATACATACACACACACACACAAATACATCTTTAGCCATGTATATGGATATGTCTCAATGTTAAAGCCATTTGCCTGCCTTTTATTTTTTTAACACCCGAGATCTCATATCTTTGATAAAATTATTTAAAAAAAATATTGCACAAAAAAGTTAAAAAGGTTCAGACAGTGTTAATATGAGTGTAACTGTACTTTGAAATGTATTTTTGAAGTGTTTTGAGCAAGTTTTTATTTTCGGAAAACAGTTAACCACAGCTCTGAGATCACGGAAAGGATTAAAGCGTAAAGGGCGTTTTCGCTTTACTTGTATTATCACCTTAATAAAAATGTCTCACAAAAACGCGGTTACGCTAACCATTTGCGCCTCACTTGTAATCTTAGCCCCTAGTGGGCATGTGTTTTTGGGTTATGGATTTGGATAATTATTATTATTATTATAAAAGTGTTTAATATTAATGTTTTAACTTTAGTTGAGCAGCTAGTGTTTGTATCTATTTGTGACATTGCTTCCTAATGTCATACAATTTGTCAGGGGTAATGTCAGTGTGTTTTGTGCATGCAGAAAATCAATGCTACATCTGCAAACTTTTTGGGGTACTCTGGGATAATTTGAAAACTGTTGTCTGGGGTTTATCAAGTTCTTTTAGATGTTAAATTTGTTAAGTGAAAAACGGACCAGAAAATGTTTTATTAGGAATTAAGAATTTGGATTATGAGCAAGCCATTTTTCACCATAATATATATATTTTTTAAATATTCTGCCAATAATCAATAAAAATAGGTCATTGTAAATATGTTAACATGCAGATAATTATCAGTCGACAGATTGAGATCAACCCTATAGCAAGTATGGTTCACTTATAGAAAAATAAGATGTTGGTTAAATAAACTATCTAGTCACATATTTTACATCACACATAACATTAGCAGTGAAATATGTAGAAAGGTTTTTGAAGAAATAGATAAATGCTTATTTGAACTGAAACAGAGGGTACAGGGTGTTTTATCTGATGAGCAGAAGTGCTGTGTAAAAAACACATCTGCTTTATTTAGAGTGAAGCACTGTGAGTGGTTATCAACCTCCCAACCACCACGGATCATGTGGGATTGTCACAGGTTCAGAGTTTTGTCCACTGTCCCTCCCACAGCTTCTCCTATCAAGGCAAATGTCCCAGTTTCCACCGACTGCACCGGCACTGCCCATGACATGTTGTGCTATTGGATGTTGAGTAAATGCGCTGTGTAGTGCAGAGTGTGAATGCTGTGTTGTTTCGTGTAGAACAATGGTTTTCAAACCTGTCCTAATACCTCCCTAACAGGCCAGATTTTGAGGATCTCTGAACTGGAGCACAGGTGAAATCATCAGCTGATTAGTAAACATTGTTATTTTACCTGCTCTCACCCAAGGTAATCCTGAAAATCTGGCCTGTTAGGGATGCCTGAGGACAAGTTTGAAAACCAGTGATGTAGAGTGAAGGTGTTTAGTTACTGTATGGAGAGTGGATATACTGTAAAAATCATTAGATTTCTAAACAATTTTATTTTAAGGAAACAAGATGCTGCTATGGGTTCCCATAAAGCAAAAAGACAGTGCCAGTATTTTTATAATCAATAGATTAAATGCCAAATAGATGGAGCTGCTTTAGAGACTGCTCTCATTCAGTTCTGAAAACCACAACAGTATAAAGTAGCATAGTGTTTCTAATATTCTGATTTGTATTGCTAGTGGTCTAGTAGCAGTATCTGTATTACTACCATACACTGCTTACTGACAACATGAATATAATGATGGCCCCAGTGGTAATGCACAGTAACCTTCACCTGCTACAAATGAAGGGTTCCAAATTGATCTCAATCGATTCTTGAACAGATCTTGCTCTAGTAGCTAAAAGTGTGACAATCACTGTCAAGAGAAGACAGTACAGTACTGCACTTAGTCCGTGTTGCTCTCAGACTAGACCTCACTTCAAGCACTACAAGTCTGATTCCATCCCAAAACCCAGATAAATGACCCTGTGCACTCTCACTGATCTGTCATGTAAATATGCTCCCTATACAAGCTGAGCCTATGCCGTGTACTGTCCCCTGTCAATCTTTCCTTTTATTTGTAAAAGTAATTAGTGATTTTATCCCATCACTATTACTCCCAAAACATTCTTCACCTTGAAATAACTTGTTAGAACAGCTTTAGGAGGAATTTGTCTATTATTTATTCTGCTTCATTCAGTCACATAATTGCATTTGCTGTAGCAGACTCTTGGGCATCAGGATTGTAATGGATCAGTATTAGGAATTTTAAATAACTAAAAATAGCCTTTATGAACCGGGTCCATCTAAGTAAAGCAAAATTTTAAAATCTAGCACACATCAAATACAGGTGTACAATGAAAGATATCACCACCCGTATCATAGTCTTCACTGATGTCAGTAAGCCAAAAGAAAAGGAAAAAAGTGCAGAATCTAATTACTAATACTGAATAAGTAAATGAACTGAATGAGAGCACAGACGTGTGCACTGCTCATCACCTGTGACTGTATAGAAGGAATGTGTTTTCTGCAGCCTGCACAGAGACTGAAGAGTTTAAATGAAGGAGAAAAACAAATGACTTCCCAACAATTGGATTCTGAGCATCTGATGCCCACAAGCCGAAATGTCGTTTTCTTAGCACACAGAGAATGGCTGGTTGTCAATCACATTGTATCAGCATCAAAAGGCAGCTCAGGCCTGAAGCATTGAGCACCCAATCTGCTCCAACGCTGCATCCAGATTTATTTTAATATATCAACCCATCACAGGCCAGGCTGCTTTAACTGATAGTCCTGAAGGGGAAAACAATTTAAAGCAAGAAATTACTCTCTCTCTTGGGCAACTCCAATGGATTTCAGTCTGTAAAAACCACTGATTAGGGTTGTGCCACCCACTGGGTTTGACGTGAAATCTGTCCCAATGAATTAGGTCAACAAGCTGTCTGAAGTCAACATCAGTGATTTAGAGTTAGTTAGAGATGCAGACCGTGCCCAGAGACCTACAGCTTCTCACCAAATGACATTGAAAACACACAGTATAACTGACTTTGAACTCCATGACAAAGTCTTAATATTATGGGCAGTTTTTGACACAGTATTTATGTCTCATGAAAATATTATTTTAGTAAGTAAAGCAAATCACTTGTTAAAGGGACAGTCAAGTCCAAAAAAAACTTTCATGATTCAAATAGGGCATGCCATTTTAAACAACTTTCCAATTTACTTTTATCACCAATTTTGCTTTGTTCTCTTGGTATTCTTAGTTGAAAACTAAACCTAGGAGGTTCATATGCTAATTTCTTAGACCTTGAAGGCCGCCTCTAATCTAAATGCATTTTGACCATTTTTTACCACTAGAGGGCATTAGTTCATGTTTTTCATACAGATAACATTGAGCTCTTGCACATGAATTTACAGAGGAGTGAGCACTGATTGGCTAAAATGCAAGTCTGTCAAAAGAACTGAAATAAGGGGGCAGTTTGGAGAGGCTGAGATACAAGGTAATTGGAGAGGTAAAACATGTATTATTATAACTGTGTTGGTTATGCAAAACTGGGGAATGGGTAATTAAAGGGACACTGAACCCAATTTTTTTCTTTCATGATTCAGATAGAGCATGACATTTTAAGCAACTTTCTAATTTACTCCTATTATCAAATTTTCTTTATTCTCTTGGCATCTTTATTTGATATGTAAGAATGTAAGTTTAGATGTCGGCCCATTTTTTGTGAACAACCTGGGTTGTCCTTGCTGATTGGTGGATAAATTCATCCACCAATAAAAAAAGTGCTGTCCACGGTCCTGAACCAAGAAAAAAGCTTAGATGTCTTCTTTTTCAAATAAAGATAGCAAGAGAACAAAGAAAAATTGATAATAGGAGTAAATTAGAAAGTTGCTTAAAATTGCATGCTCTACCTGAATCACAAAAGAAAAAATTTGGGTTCAGTGTCCCTTTAAGGTATTATCTATCTTTTAAAACAACACAAATTCTGGTGTTGACTGTCCCTTTAAGGTGACTGATGTGATGTGCGATCACTGCTTCTCAAGGCAAGTCTTCAGACAACACTAACAAGCCAGACTTTAACAACACCTCCGAGAACGTTTGTGTTAATTACAATGACTTAGCAATTGATAATCTCAGCTGTGCACACTTATCCTAAACGTCTGGCTGCTAGTAGACCCCAAGGACTAGTGTTGAGAAACAGTGGATGAAATTTAAATACGCACCAGACTGTAAATTTGTGTATAGTTCCTCTCACCTCAGTGTTAGAGATATTTAAGGTAAGTGAAATCTGAGCTGACCAAATATGTCAGCTCAGTACATAGGGACCAAATATGCAATAGAAAGTGAGTGCAACTGTTAAGTGAGCGCAATACTGAGCATGAGTAAGGGTTGAGTATATTCCTAGGGTAATAATCTGACATGAGTGCTCTATGAGGTTACTAAATGTAAGTGACAATTTATAGTAAGGTTAATAAGGTCAAGTGCCACTATTTTGTTGTTAGTGTAACTATGATGGAATGAAAGGATTTTTGTCAGGATTGTTACATAAAAGACAGCATGACAGATACCAATAAATTACAGTCACAATAATACCACAGCCAGAATTTGGCCACAACAATCTCAATGGTGCGTGAGATGTTACAGACAATACGGCAGAGGGAAAATGCTTATTAATCCATTGGATGCCACACAGGGCTACAAACATTATTCTGGAATACATTTTAGTCTGTCTAGCACTTAAGAGGTTAAAAATAACCCCAATACATAAAACAAACCTAACCATAACCTTAGTTCTCTAACTCTTACCTGAGATTGTCAGCCACACTGTTGTTGCAAAAAGATAGTACGTGAGATTTCAACATGCAAAAGATCTGACTGCACATAGAAGCACACACCAGTGAAAGCCTAACATCATAAGTACTAATAGCTGAACCAAATGTTTAGTCACAAGCTGTGGAGCTAAGGCTCTAATGTAAAAGATAAAGTACTATATATATATACTTACATTTCTTTACTGAATCCAATGAACGTGTGCTATAAAATTATACCAGTACATGTGGAATCTACTGCCCTCTACTGACATAAAATGAAATTGTACATTATTTTTTATGTTTTTTATTTTCTAATTAGTAGATTTTCGTTTTACCTTTTAGTGGACCACTATATTCATAGAGCAAGATAGTACATAGCATAATATTTCATTGCATGCCTCAGAGACAGGGGTGGTTCTAGACAATACAATCTGGGGATGCAAAAAGTCAACAAGTCTAAATGTCAATAGTGCAGGATAGTACATTGCGAGAAACCTCATATTCTGCTTCCTAATTCTTCCTTTATTTTTTTTAAATCTCCCTTCTCTCTCTTTTACCTCTCTCCTTTGTCTGTCCAGATCACTATGTATGGAAAAACCCACCACCTTACCTATTTAGGTATTTGGCACAGGTACACAGGTATCTCAAATGTATTGGTCCACAAAAATTGTATATATTACTAAAACCAATATTGATTCTTGAACTTTTTTAAATAAATTTGCAAAGCTGTAATTAAGTAAGATTTTTCTACATTATAAGCACTTAGGGCTAGATTACGAGTGATAAGGGGTTTGATGCAAGGGTTTGCGCTCATCTGGCTTACAGCTTGTATTACGAGTTGAAAGTAAATGCGATCCCGTGAGTGCAATCACGATCTATGCTAGAATAATTACCATGACTTTAGAGCTCAGGTTAACTATTTAGCAAAACATAAAAGTTGCACACAACACATCGAAAATACATTACAAATTACACTTACTCATAATAAGACAATTTAATAAAAATTATTCAAAAACAATATTGCACAAAAAAGTTATAAAGGCTCAAAGATATGAGGTGTCAGGTGTTAGAAAAAAAAGGCAGGCCAAGGACTTTAACATTGAGATACATACAAATACATGTCTAAAGATGTATATGTATGCATGTGTATACATATGTATTCATATTTGTATATATGTATTTACAGACATAAATACACACAAACTCAAATACAAATATATATATGTGTGTGTGCGTGTGCATTGGAGCCCTTTGCCATTAAGTGGATGAAGATATGCAAAAGCATATTTATGCAATATTCATATTTAATAAAGGTTTGACTATGTATTTACCTTAAATATTTCAGAATATGTTCTATGTATTTCTAAATAGATATTCCTATATATATCTGTATAAACAGTATCTATACTAATATATATTATATATATGCACACACACACACACAGAGAAAACCGAGCACTCACTTACAAGCTCTCAGCTAAGTTTTAAAAGCAAAAATGGAAAGGTTAGTTACCGCACTCTCATACCGGACCGGGTACACATCCGATGACCCTGCAACAAGCTCAGCCCTGGGTGCCACTGGCACTCACAGGAAGCTGTGCTGTCCCCAGAGTCATAAGCAGTTAACCCCAAACAGGTCTGGGTGCAAGAACCATAGGGAAAATTACAAAACAAATTAATACAACACACAGAGAAAACCCAGCACTCAGCTAAGATTTAAAAGCAAAAATGGAAAGGTTAGTTACCGCATCTGGCCAAATGGGACAAGCCCAGGTACCTCGTCAAGGTCCTTTCCAATACCTGGGACCCTAGAACAGCCACACAATGCAAGCTTTCAAATCCAAACAAACTGGGATGCGGTAACTAACCTTTCCATTTTTGTTTTTAAATCTTAGCTGAGAGCTTGTAAGTGAGTTGCCACATCAGTATGGAGCAGCCAAGCTCAGCCTTTTCTGTTCTCCGCCCCATCAATTGTATTATCCACTATCAATTGATCCAGGAGGCAGTAAGATGGGCAAGCAAAAGGATTAAATCACTGCTGTTTGTGTTTTATAAGCAATCATATGGTTAAATCACTGCTGCCATTGTACAGTCTGGGCAATCAAGTAGGTTACACCTTTGCAGTGTATCTTTTACAGGCAATCGTTGTTGGTCTCTCACGCCCTGATTTATTTATTTTTATGTAATTTTATTATAAGAAAAAACACTTTTTTTTTTTTTCCTATTATGATCATCTCTTATTCCCTTTATTGTTTATAATAACCTCACCCTTTAACATCTACCACTGCTGCAGTAAAAAAATACCTTTTTCTCCATTTATCTCTCTACCTCTCACCTGTTTCTCTGTTTAAAATGTTCCATGATGGCTTCCATTCTATTTATAAATAATTCTACTGCTTCAAATAGCCTCTCCATATGTGTCTTCATATTGCTCCACACCTCATTACACTTGGTGCTGCTTATATTTTAAATCTAGAGATTGCTTCATATAACCCTCACCCTATCTCATCCTATTGTTCAATTTAATATCTTTAATACCACCTGTTAATACAAATAACACTAAACCCCTCATATTGCTACTTAGAACACTTTCTCTATAACCTATCCTATTAGTCCATACAGCACAATTTATAACATTTACAGTCCCCAAAGAAAGAACTCCTGATTCCTCACGCATACCATTACTGTAAGTCCTTCTCTGACTACCCTTATAGCTCCATGTAAACAACAGTCCACAATTGCCATTTTTTTTGTTGATAATGACAAAAGCTGCGTTGGAGAAATCTGCAGAAACTGCTGTTTGAAGCAGAAATCAGGAGCAGAGAACATCTTGGAAACGTCGCATTAAACTGGTTTTAGCAGAGGCAAGTGGTGTTAACTGCTGCTTAGCAATGCATAATTATTTCTAGAAAAATCCATTCTATTAGATATAAATGCGGATGAGCAGAACTGGTAATACAAATGAGGACACAGCACATTAAAAATGTAAATTAAGAATTAAATAGAAAAACAGTGGAAAAATGCCAATTTGCTATTGCCAAGATGCAAATTGTTCACACAGTCACATACTTAGTCACTTCCATCGATGGAGGAGAAGGGAGAGTGCAGAATATCATGTATATTTGAGTATGAAACAGGTCTGCACTTAGCAGATATGGATATGAGTGAGGTGTCCGTGATTCATATCAGCCAGGTGGTTTCAAACCTGTTGTCAGGTTATGATATCTGAACTAGAGGTGAAATAATCAGCTGATTAGTAAACATGGCTATTAACTGGCTCTCACCCAAGTTAATCGTGAAAATATGGCCAGTTAGGAAGGCCAAAGGACTGGTTTGAAAACCCCTGAAATAAGCAAATGCAACCTGAAAGCAGCTGTTAGTCCATTCCTCAATCTAGGTGGCTTCAAATGTATTTAAATGTTTTTTTCTTATGTAAAAAGCTGTGCTAAATAAATCTACTTTTTCTCACAAATGGAAGATTTCCCTTTCTTTCAATTTATCTACTATCCAGTGAGGCTGCATACAGCTAGGGTTGCCAGATGTCCTACATAAAAATACTGAACAATGTGTTGGTCATTGGGCACATTGGTAAGTAGGGTCACAAAATGACACCCACAATGGTAGGTAGGGTCACCTTAGCCCCTACTCTTGACCCTGACAAGTATATTTACACAACTACACAGTCATTTTACCTCTTAGGCTCCAGGAACATATAAATAAATAATTGTATCTCTGTTTCTGACATTGACACATGTAAACAGCAGTGATTAGACCCCCATGCCCATCGCTTCTTTCTGCTCCATATTTGTAATGCAGTGAGGCATAGGAGGCCTTTTACATTTAGCTAACACTTTTATTTAGGTTTTTTTTTTATACTGACAAAATACTGGACTGTCTGGTTGAATCCTGGACATCTGGCACCCAACATACAGCAGGATCAATTGTTGTTAACATGAATTTCTTGCTACTTAGAATTAGGTTGCCACCACAAAAATACTGGACATTCAGTGAGTGATCTGGACAGATGTACATGAGAGGTCATAATCAGATCTGACCCCATTGCATACAGACCCAGTTACATGACCATATCAGCCCTCAGATTAAACCTACCGTTCAATAGCCCATCAGCCGTATGTCATTATCAGGTCTCAGATTAGACCTATATCCCATCAGCTGAATGTCAATATCAGCCCTCAGATTAGACCTACAGACCTATAACCCATCAACAGTATGTCAATATCAACCCTTAGATTAGACCTACAGACATATAGCTCATCAGCAGTATGTCAATATAAAGTCTCAGATTAGACCTATAGCCCATCAGTCATATGTCATTATCAGGTCTCAGATTAGACCTACAGACCTATAGCCCATCAGCCATATGTAAATATCAACTCTCAGATTAGACCTACAGACATATAGCCCATCAGCCGTATGTCAATATTAAGTCTCAGATTAGACTTACAGACCTATAACCCATCAGCAGTATGTCAATATCAAGCCTTAGATTAGACCTACAGACCTATAGCCCAGCAGCCGTACATCAATATCAGCTCTCAGATTACATCTACAGACCTATAGCCCATCAGCCATATGTCATTATCAGGTCTCAGATTAGACCTAAAGACCTATAACCCATCAGCCATATGTAAATATCAACTCTCAGATTAGACCTACAGACATATAGCCCATCAGCCGTATGTCAATATTAAGTCTCGGATTAGACCTACAGACCTATAGCCCATCAGCAGTATGTCAATATAAAGTCTCAGATTAGACCTACAGACCTATAGCCCAGCAGCCGTATGTCAATATCAAGCCTTAGATTAGACCTACAGACCTATAGCCCATAAATGGTATGTCAATATCAGTCTCAGATTAGACCTACAGACCTATAGCCCATTAGTCATATGTCAATATCAGTTCTCAGATATTCAGTTAAATGTCCATATCAGGTCTCATATTGGACTTCATCACTAAAAAGGACAGTAAAGTGATAATTCAGAGAGAACATGCCATTTATTTATTTTAAATTACTTAAAGGGACACTGAACCCAATTTTTTTCTTTTGTGATTTATATAGAGCATGCAATTTTAAGCAACTTTCTAATGTACTCCTATTATCAATTTTTCTTTGTTCTCTTGCTATCTTTATTTGAAAAAGAAGGCCTCTAAGCCAAGGAGCCAGCCAATTTTTGCTTCAGATCATCAGACAGCACTTGTTTATTGCTGGGTGAATTTATAAACCTATTAGCAAGAACAACCCAGGTTGCTCATCTAAACTTACATTATTGCTTTTCAAATAAAGATACCAAGAGAATGAAGAAAATTTGATAATAGGAGTAAATTAGAAAGTTGCTTAAAATTGCATGCTCTATCTGAAATCATTAAAGAAAAAATTTGGGTTCAGTGTCCCTTAAATTACTTCTATAATTAAATGTCCTTTGTTAAAAGTTAAAATACTGAATGTCTGGTTAAATACTTTACACCTGACATCACGAATTACCAAATGGGTGAGAACATTTTTAAAGGGACATAATGTTCTATTTTATTTTTATCATATGTGCATACTAAATAAGAATTTCAGCTGTTTTGTTTGCAAAATGTTTATTGATTTCCATTCCAGGGACATACCCTTTTAAAAACTTAAATCACTGTGTAGAATGGAGCATGATTATACTTGTGAAGTCTGGAGTATGAACTTACAATTCTCATGGAAATTGGAAAATCCAATTTAAATTACAGAAAAGGGGGCAAAATAAAAAGTAAGAATAATGCAACCTTAACTTTTTAAACATTTTTTAGGCAAAAAATAAAGTAACCAGTCAAATAGCTCTGATGGGGCTGTGTTGCACTCTACTGACAGTCAATAAATGAATTGTTGATGTTTCACATATTTGATAAAATATATTTTGCTTTAAAAATCCTTTTAATTTAGTTCTTAGAAACAAAAAGAGAGAGACTGCAAAAACATTGTACAGTTAAAGTATATTTATTGAACAGAGACGACTAAGGATGCTTAGCTGCAGCTTTAGTACAGAGATTAAAAGGCAAAGGATATGCCTGGCGGTTGTGCAACCTTAAAAGGAAACTTTTATCTTTAGCAGCTGCTAAGAACACACAGCCTTTCACTTAGAACAAACCTATGTATCAATCTGCATACTTGTATGAATATATATCAAGGAACATTCTAGTGCCCATTAAATTAAGTAACTTTGTACTCTATTTTTTTCTATCATGCATGTGAAACAGCAACATTTAAATATGACTTCTATTTATTTGTTTGAAAAAGTAAATGGTAGTTAGTTACATTTAAAAGAAAACTAATACTGAAGTATTATTGGTGTACTTCCTACTAAAGAACACTGGTTGATAATGACAACTCCCACTGCACATGTGAACCTGCTTTCTGCAATGTAAAAAGCAGCAGTAATCTCCTCTAAGGTGCATATGTTTATATGTATGTATGTGTACATATATATATGCACACATACATGCACATAAATATATACGCACACATACATATATATATATATATATATACACACACACACACATATATATATATATATATATATAAACACATATATATATATATATATACATATATATATATATATATATATATATATATATATATACACACACAAACATACTGTAGATATACACAGGACTCAAAAATAACTCGCCCACTCAAGAAATTGAATTGGAACAAGTAGAGAGTAAGATAAATGCTGTCTATACACTGTGCCAAATGACCAGCAAATGTATAGCTTTGTAATAATTGCATTGAAATTACTCAATTTATTATGGTTTAAATAAAAAAAAATATGGAAACTTACTGCACAATAACGTGCTTCACAATGGCTAAATATATGCAAAGAGGGGGTGGGGCGTAGACACGTATTTGGTGGGATCAGGTGTGGAGAGTGACATTTTGATTTAGCTAGTAGCTTAGGACTTGAAATTTCGAGTCTTGTATATGTAAATACACCTCTGTACCTGTCCCAATCACACACCTTATCATATGACATATTCTTTTAAATCACTGTCAACACACTTTTATTATTAATATAGATAAAAAAAATATATTTTAAAATATCATTCTATTCAACAATATTCCCCAACCACATAATTCAGATCCAGTCGAGTCACAAGATAGTGAAACCACAATCAGACACACCCTGTATGTTGCAGCTTTTGGTTTACGCAACAAGAGTAACTTTACTCCCCCAACCACAAACTCTGGGGTTGAGACTTATATTAAGGTTGTAGAGAATCAATTTAAGGCTTTAGTGAATAAAAATAATAGCAAAAAACATGGCTATAATATGTGTAATCTTACTAATTAAGAGAAACGTGTATTAACAAATTTACAGATTGACACTGCTATAACGATCAAAAGTGCCGACAAAGGCGGGGCAGTGGTTGTCATGGACACCAATATGTATATAGCTGAAGCCGTACGTCAATTGAATGATACATCTGTTTATACTAAATTATCAGGTGACCCCACTCTTAAGATACAAGCTCAGTTCATATGTATGCTAGATAATGCTTTGCAATATGGTATTATTAGTAAGAAATTATATGACTTCTTGTTGATTAAACATCCTATTGTACCAGCATTTTACCTATCTCCAAAGATCCATAAAGACCCTGTTAAAACACCAGGGCGCCCCATTGTGGCTGGAATTGGTTCCATCATAAGTAATGCTGCCAAATTTATGGATAAGGTACTGGCCCCTTTGGTACAAAAAGGCAAATCATACATTAGAGATACTAATGATTTTTTTGCAAAAATTAAACAACTAGAAAGCTTTAATGACAATACTGTACTTGCCACATGGGATGTTTGCAGCCTATATACTGTTATCCCGCATAATGTGGGTATTGATTGTGTTCAGAAGGAGCTTTATGCATGTGGCAAATACAGTGGATCACAAATAGGATTTATGATAGACCTATTGGAGGCCATTTTGACACAGAACTACTTTCTTTTCTATTAAGATGTTCTATATGCAAAATACAGGCACAACGATGGGGTCCAATGTGGCCCCATCCTATGCCTGTCTGGTGATGGATCATATAGAAGAAACCATTGTGTATAACAATCCTTTATTCTAAAAGCACTGCTTAGCATGGTATAGGTACATAGATGACATGTTTATTGTCTGGCAGGGTACACCTGAATGTCTTATCCAACTAAAAAATGATATTGAAAGGTCAGTGCCATTTATACAATTTAAAGCTAAACAAAAACTAATTTAATTTCTGGACACCTTAGTGTATAAAGATGATGGTCATTTAAAAACTGACCTATTTGTTAAGGCAACCAACAGAAATACATTATTACATAGAAATAGCTTTCATCCACCTGCTATATTTAAATCAGTACCAACAATCACAATTTTTGAGAGTAGACAGAATTGTATCAGACCCTATTGTAAAGGAACATAAATTAAATGAAATACAATCCAAGTTCAAACAGAGAGGATACCCTAATGAAGAGCTGGTTCATGTAAGATCTAACTTTCGTAACAAAAATAATAGTCCAGATAATGACAGACTTTTGTCAGCACATACAATACTCTTAGCTATAAGATACAAGGTATTCTTAAGCATAATTGGCATATCCTAAGAGATTCATGTCCTGATATTAAGGAGTTTAGTCAAATTCCCAGAGCTGCTTACCGCAAAGTATACACTTGTGGCAGACGGATCACTAGGGCTATTGTTAATACAGATACTAGAGTATCTCCATTCTTTGGTAAACCGAAGAATGGTACTTTTCCATGCCTTAGTTGCCCCCACTGTAACAGTGTTATGAAAGGGGGTGAAATCTGTCACCCCTACTCTGGTTGCAAATTTAAAATACCTGGGTACTATACCTGTAATTCATCTTATGTTGTATACGCCTTTAAATGTCCCTGTGGGCTATTATACATAGGTGAGACCACCCAAAGGATAAGAGACCAGATAGGTCAACATAAATCTACTATCAGAAATGCAGGGACTAAAGATTTCCCTGTACCGGCACACTTCTTACAAATGGGCCATCAAGTTAATCAACTCTGTTTTATGGTGTTAGATCAAATAAAAAGAAAACCCAGGTGGGGGTGATAAACAAAAAGAGCTCTTATATAGAGAGGCTAAATGGATATGGAAATTGGATACACTTTACCCCAAGGGTATGAATAGGGAATTTGATCTTAACCCATTGCTGTGATTTTGCATAATTGTGTTATGTTATGTATATATGGTTTGTCTATCTTACTTTGTAGGTGGTTATGCTAAATTTTGCTTCCTCTTCAACTTTATTTTTAATCTTGGCCCATTAGGATACATCAAAAAGGCAATATAGGGTTACAATTGTTAGTGTTGCTCTATGTGAGATTTTTTATAACCCCGCCCACTATATGTGTTCCTATTGGCCCATGTTTTAATCTGTACTGCTATAAATTGTTTGTATGTGCATTGTTTTGTTAGCTTGACAAAGGGGCAGGAAACGTTGCTGTTCACCTAATAAAAGGTTCTTTCACATTTGAGAGTGCAACATCTTTTGGTTTGGGGATCATATACTGTGTGAAGAACAAAACTATTTCTTTTGGGGGGTTTTTAACCCACCTTAGGCTTAGCACACCTTCGGGTTGGCTCTTGAGCAAAAGCCAGGACCTGAGATTTGTAGCGCCCCATAGAAGTCTATTATGTGAGAGATTTCGCATAGCCACACTATCCCACCTCCAAATGTTAGCTCGCCTAAGGCTTTCACTTGTACACCACACTTTAACTTTCAGCTTGTAATATGAGAAACATTGATTTACCTCAATAGCTCTAATATTTGTGCGCTCCATTTGTAATCAGTACAATTATTTGTATTTTTAAAAGTAGTCTTGTATTGTCTCAGACTGAGACCCCCTGCTTGTCCTAGGGTGTTATTAGCTTTCTTCTTGCTTCCAGCCTCCCAGCATATTCTCTTGTTTGCCCCTTTAATGAATGAACTGTTCATATCTTGCTACTTTTCAGTACAGTCAGTAAAAATCCTATAATTTCTGTCCCTTTGTCAGGATTTATAGCAAAATCCCACCCTTTCTAATGTTGCTCATTAAATGCCCCATGTGTGGGCCACCAATACGCTAAAATGCCTGCTCTATTTATTTTTTTCGACCTATTGGGAACTAATTAATCATGTACTTAGAAGTATTTTTTAATTTAGTTATTGAAATTTTCTTGCAAAGGCTCAAAAGCAATTTAAGATGAAAGTGATTTCTTTAGTGGACAACACTGGTTTTCGATTTGCACATTAGTTCAAGCTGTGAAGTATTTTGCAAAGGTAACAGGTCTGTAAATGTTATATAAACCTACTGTCAGAGCTGAAGGAGGTTCAATTTGACAGAGGACAAAACATGCAATAAGAAGTATACCAAGACTGTTCCTTCATATTGAGTGACAGCACATGGCAGCCATAACTGCTTGCTCCTATCCACTTGGAGAGGTAGTAGATTTAAAAACTAAAATAATCCTTAACTCTTCCTATTATACTGACAGTGAACCCATAAATACTGCAAATATCTGCCCTTAGCAGGGTGGAACATAATCTTGTTTTATCACATAAGTTAATTTGTAAATACTGAGTACCGAATCCAAAACTTAGCCAAATGAATTCATTAGGCTGGAATCATTATTAAAATGCTTAACCATTCTTCCAAACAAGGCAATAGGATCTCTGGATTTGGAACTGTTCAGACTAACATTCAGTCTTGTTCTCAGTTTTTACTAGTTTAAATTAACATAAAAGTGCAACAACAAAATGCTGTAATGTAATGTTTTATTATTGTGCTATTTCTTCCATATAACTACACGTTTACCCCTATAAAGCACAACATATTGCAGGATGGCAATGGTTTTGATTTTGGAAAACCTGTTGCTCTATCTCATATGTCATCGCTCCGCCCAAAAAGTCTCCCTCACTCAGCTTAGACTAGGGTTGCACCGATACCAATACTAGTATCGGTATCGGTGCCGATACCAAGTATTTGCATGAGTACTTATACTCGTGCAAATGCACCAATACTTAAACCGATACCTCGAATTCCTACCCATACGCCATCTTGTGGCATTTTTCAAACTGCATGTTCCCATTTCATTTTAAGCTGGAGTGGAGACAACTAAAAATTGTTCTGCCAATACAAATTGCTATTATTTGTATTATTGTACATCAGAGCAGTCATTCAGATAAACCCCTGAAGTACTGGGCAGTTAATAAACTGAGATTTAATGGCCCAAAAATATCTTTCTAACCCATGCAGTAGTGTGAAAAGTGAAAGACTATTCAGCTTAGCGTCAAACGTCCTTGTTGTTAGCAGAAGCAGACTTATAGCTGAACATGCAGAGATACTTCTGTTCCTTAATAAGAACTTTCCATTAACTTTTGAAAAAATATTCTAATTGCTAGATTGTCTGTTATACTACTAGTTCTCCTCTTGCACAATTATGCTCAAAACATACTGTACTCTGAGGAACAACCTTAGCCAGGGCTGGACTGGGAATAAAAAGCAGCCCTGGAAAAATATGAAGACCAGCCCTATTTTCTGTTGAGTCAGTAGAATGCAAATGCCCCATTTTTCTCAAAGGGGATTACTGGGATACTCCTTCCTCAATATTTTCAGAATTAAATAAATTATATTACTTTGTATTAAGTACAAATGTTAGATTGATAAGTTATATAGAAACCCTACAACCCAATTGCATCCAGTAATCCCCCCTTTAAATTGTAGCTTTCCAGCCCTAGCTGCTGCAGCTATTATTTATTGTTGTTATTATTAACATGTTATTGTAATAATTTTATTTATAAACATGTTCTGTAAACTTTGTGACAACAAGCACATAAAACTGTTTTATTATTTCAAAATTTCTTTTGAGATACAGTTCATAATTATAAAGAAGTGATCTTAAATCATTACTCTGTAATGTGCTAGGTAAACTGTCATGACATAAAAAAGTATCGGTAATTGGTATCGGTGAGTATTTGAAAAAAAGTATTGGTACTTGTACTCGGTCTTAAACAAATGGTATCGGTGCAACCCTAGCTTAGACCTCCCAGTCCCAGAAGGAATTCCACAAATGATAAGAGGTAGGCAAATCTACCAAGCTTACCCACATGCACAAGAAACGTTTTCACAAAACAGGAGACTATTCCAAGAAGCATTTTGAAGATGAAAATGGCAATATTTGCTATGTGTTTAGTTATTCAAGTGGCTTTATTACCCCAATCTCTGACTTATGGCATCTTCACATAGGAATTGTAATTTGAATAGGGGCCTGTGCTTGTTTGCAGAGTTAACTCTACCAGTGCTAACTGCAGTTTAAACCCCACCAGTATTCTTGTCATGGCTCTACTGCGATTCTTCCCTATCAGTGGCTTACTGTTGCATTAACCCTATATATGCTAGGCTACTGCACTAATCCTGTATAATTACAGTGCTACCTTTCAAGCTACATTACAATGATAATTGTTATATTTCCTTGGTGATGCCTGAATGAACCTATTTATGTCCACAGACCTTTTCTTCATATATCAGTTACAATTATTTCCTCACACTGAACGCTTATTCATTGTATTTCTACTTGCTAATAATATGACATCACATTAAAGGTTATCAGGGTACATTCTGTCCCTGTGAACAATAAGGAACAGCAAAATAAAATGGAAAGAATTCAGTTGCGGCACGAGCGTCATGCTGTAAGCTTAAAGAAAGAGCAGAATGAAACATTACACCCATTAAATGGCACAAACTCAATTCCCAGTTATTACAGAAGGGCAGTCTGTCATTCTCTGTGAACACTAAAATTCATGTTCTGTATCATTACCAAAACATTATGTTATGGGACTGAGGCAAAACAACACGCAGGCTGCCAAGCATATACATTTTATTGGTTTTAGATAAAAAGGTAAAGATGTTCTTTCAAATAAGCCTGGGGACAGTTTATTATGACACAAAATGCATATCACGCTTATAAAGTGTCACTTTTCAGATTTCAGATGGTGTCATTTTATGTTAAAACCACATATTGCCAATAAAATGTATATTTAAAGCAGTGATCCGAAACAGTGCACGGAAGGGAATCGTAATCAAGAATTACCAAATACAAAGCAGCCTAAAGAAAGGAGAAATGAAGGCACAGCAGTGTGTAAAGGTCTGCTTTTAGGGGAAGATAATGAAGCAATTAGGCCATAAGATTTCAATGAATTTCACCATTTGTGAAGAGCATTAGATCTAATAACAGGATTCCACAATCGATTCAGGCCATAAACAGAATGTGAAAAATCACAGATCAATGTGACCGACTAGAAAAATCAAACCATTAGATTCTGATAATATTTTTTGTTCTGTCTAATGCCAGAAAATTGCTTCAATTTATGGTGGTCTTAAAGGTACATAAAGTGATGGTAAAGTGTGTCAATTAATTATATTTTGACAGGCGGGTGGTGCAGCCAATAAGATGCACACAAACCCGACCTATGTTTGTCTATAGAAGCACATTCTTAAAGGTACATGAAACCCAACATTTTTCTTTCATGATTCAGATAAAGAATACAATTTTAAACAACTTTCTAATTTACTTATATTATCTAATCTGTTTCATTCTCTTGGTATCATTTGTTGAAGGAGCAGCAATGCACTACTAGTTTCTAACTGAACACATGGGTGAGCCAATCACATTCAATATATATATATATATATATATATATGCAGCAACCAATCAACAGCTAGAACCTAGGTTATCTGCTGCTCATGAACTTGCCTAGATAAAGCTTTCAGCAAATGATAACAAGAGAAGGAAGCAAATTAGATAATAGAAGTAAATTGGAAAATTGTTTAAAATTGTATTCTCTATCTGAAGCATGAAAGGATCATGTCCCTTTAAGCTTATCTTTTTTTCGATCGAGTCAGATAGCACTGCAACTGTATATGTCCAGTTGCAGCTGATATCCGATGTCTCTATAAACAGCGAACCAACTATATTATAGCGGTTCACTGTTTTCTTCTTGTCACATTGTTGTTCTGACTATGCGCACTTCCACGGACAAACATAGGGTGGGTGGTGCCTGAGAAAAAAAGAAAAAAAAAAGAGGGTTTTATTAGGTTTACAAATATGACATTGATATAAATTGAGTTTTCTAACTGAATACTTTCACTTTCTAAAAAGAACGTTAAACTTTACCATTGCATTACACATTGTGAGATTTGTATTCTGTTTGCTCATTTATAATTGCCCCTAACTGGTCTCAGCACAGATGATATGATAAGGTAGAAGGTTTTTAAACATAGGGAAACCTTGGGTACCGCTGTAGTTTTATCCCCAGGACCTTTTTAATGTAATGTTCTATTAACATTTTCTAAATTATCATTAAAAACATTTATTTTAAATTATGCAATTAATTTGCAGAAAATGTTATAATATTAGAAAGTATTACATTGCCCCCACCCGGCTACTGTATAATACCACCCGGCAAGCAAATTTTTCTGTGGAAAACACTGCACTACAAAGGATACCAAGAGAACAAAACATCTGTTATAGACGTAAACTGGAAAGTTCCAGAATGTCCATGACCAGTCCCTTTTCTGCACGGATTCATTTCTACTTTACCCCAATAAAACAGGCATGTGAATATTCTACAGTTAAAAACATTTACAAAACCTCTTTACTTAAAAGGATAGTAAAGTCCAAATTAAACTTTCATTATTCAGATAGGGCATGGCATTTTAAACAACTTTCTAATTTACTTTTATCATCAAATTTGCTTTGTTCTCTTGTTATGCTTAGTTAAGAGCTAAACCTAGGTAGGCTCATATGCTAAATTTCTAAGCCCTTGAAAGCCGCCTCTCATCTGAATGCATTTGACAGTTTTTCACAGCTAGAGGGGGCGTTAGTTCATGCGTTTCATATAGATAACACTGTGCTCATGCACGTGGAGTTATTTAAGTCAGCACTAATTGCCTGAAAAGCAAATCTGTCAAAAGATCTGAGATAAGGAGGCAGTCTGCAGAAGCTTAGATACAAGGTAATCACAGAGGTAAAAAGTATATTTCTATACAGTGTTGTTTATGCAAAACTGGGGAATGGTAAATAAAGGGATTATCTTTCTTTTTAAATAATAACCTTTTTGGTGTTTACTATCCATTTAAGTGCTGCGGTTGGAAACATTTTTCCCCCCAGCATTGTTTTCAGTGCGAGTTATCATGTATTAGAGCACTTATAACAACTATATACACTACATGGATAAATGTATGTGGACACCTGACCATCACACCTATATGAGCTTGTTGGACATTGCATTCCAAAACCATGGGCACTAATATGGAGTTGGCACTACTTTGCAGGAATATCAGGGTCTACTCTTCCGGTAAGGCTTTCTACAAGATTTTAGAGCGAGTCAGGGAATTTGAGTCAGGGTATTTGTGCCCATTCATCCAAAAGACAATGGCCCCTATTTATGAAAGTCTGGCGGACCTGATCCGTCAGTGCGGATCAAGTCCGCCAGACCTCGCTGAATACGGCGAGCAATACGCTCGCCGTATTCAGCATTGCACCAGCAGCTCACAAGACCTGCTGGTGCAACGCCCCTGCAGACTTGCGGCCAATGGGCCACCAGCAGGGGGGTGTCAATCAACCCGATCGTACTCGATCGGGTTGATTTCCGGCGATGTCTGTCCGCCTGCTCAGAGCAGGCGGACAGGTTATGGAGCAGCAGTCTTTGTGACCGCTGCTTCATAACTGCTGTTTCTGGCGAGCCTGCAGGCTCGCTAGAAACATGGGGCATCAAGCTCCATACGAAGCTTGATAAATATGCCCCCATATGTGAGGTCAGGCACTGATGTTGGACAACAAGGTCTGGCTCAAACCCTTAAAAACAGCCCCAGACCATTATCGCTCCTCCACCAAACCCTATGCATAATTGTAGGAATCGGTCTCTTGGATCCGACACACACAAATTCTTCCATCAGATTGCCACATTTCCACAGCTCCAGAGACCAGTGATGTCATGATTTACACCACTCCAGATGAATTTGGCATTGCACATGATGATGTGAGGTTTGTGAATAGCTGATTGGACATTGAAACACATTTCATGAAGCTCCCAATAAAAAGTTCTTGTGCTGATGTTGTTTCCAGGTGCAGTTTTGAACTCTGTAGTGAGTGATGTAACGGATGATACACAGTTTTTACACACTAGGCGCAGCACTCGGCAGCCCCTTTCTGTGATTTTATGTGTTCTACCACTTTATGGCTGGGCTGTTTCCTCTAGATACTTCCATTTCACAATAATAACACTTACAAATCACCGGGGAGATGACTTGTGGCAAAGGTGGCATCCTGTCATGACAGTGCCACGTTTAAAGTAACTGAGTTCTTAAGTATGACTCATTATACTGCCAGTTTTGTCTATGGAGATCCTACAGCTACATGCTGGATTTTATGCACCTGTTAATGATGGGGTGTCCACTTTTGGCCATATAATGTATGTTAATTGCAGAAATGGTCACTAACAAAACACTATGGGTTAGATTACAAGTAAGAGCACTAATTTATAGCACTCCCGTTTACAGGCGAAATAAATAACTTGCAGTAGCAATTAGTGGTCAAAAAATTAACCAGAGATAAGACCTCTGGTTAATTTTTTAATGTCCCCCAATTGCCCCCCCCCCCCCAAAAAAAAAAGTGTGATCGCTCTTATTTAAAAAAAAAAAAAAAAAAAAAAAAACTGCACTAAACAGTTTTTGGGGGCTAAAGTTGGCGGGTGTGCCTTTACATTTCAGTCTATGAGGACTGTGTGTTCCCAGTAAATATACTGTATATGTATTTATGCTTGTATACATATATATTTGTGTTAATATGTGCGATACTTCCATGCATTTGCGTGTGCTGCTATTACTAAATTGAGCGCAAATATCGATTTCACATAAGTGATATTTTGAACTCAACTTGTAATCTAGCCCTATAAGAGATAGCTAAAGTGAGCCTCAATTAAGTGTAATTATGATCTCACCTTAACAAGTCCTTCAGTAGCCTAACAAGCATATATAAGTTTTTCCAGTGACAAGGGTAATTATATAGATATATGTAAAATTATCCATGTTGATTGGAGTAGCCATGTTAGTCCAATGATTAATAAGACAAAATATTTTAAATGTATTGTTCGTGTAATAAATTATTGCAATGTTTGTATTAAAATAATGGAAACAAAAAAACTAAATTTATGCTTACCTGATAAATGTATTTATTTCTTGATACAGTGAGTCCACGGATCATCATAATCACTGTTGGAAATATCACTCCTGACGAGCAGGAGGAGGCAAAGCGCACCACAGCAAAGCTGTTAAATACCACTCCCCTACCCACAATCCCCAGTCATTCAACCAAAGGGAAAGAAGAAAGGAAGTAATATAAGGTGCAGAGGTGCCTGAGGTATATAGAAAAATAAACTGTCTGAAAAATACAGGACGGGCCGTGGACTCATCATGTCAAGAAATAAATAAATGTATCAGGTAAGCATAAATTTTGTTTTCTTTCTAATGACACGGTGAGTCCACGGATCATCATAATTACTGTTGGGAACCAATGCCCAAGCCAGAGGACACGGATGATAAGGGAGGGACAAGACATTAAACCTAAACAGAAAGCACCACTGCTTGAAGAACCTTTCTCCCAAAAGAAGCCTCAGCTGAAGCAAACGTAACAAATTTGTAAAATTTAGAAACAGCTCTAGTGGAATGAGCCGTGATTTTCTCAGGAGGTTGCTGTCCAGCAGTCTCATATGCCAAGCGAATAACGCTCCTCAACCAACAAGAAAGAGAAGTAGCCATAGCTTTCTGACCCTTACACTTCCCAGAAAAAACATTAAACAAAGAAGAAGACTGGCGAAAATACTTAGTTGCCTGCAAATAATATTTCAATGCGCTGCGGAATCTGTTGGCGCTCTACAAATAACCGATAATAATAATGCACAAACCACATCCAGGTTATGCAACAAACGCTCCTTATGAGAAGAAGGATTAGGACACAAAGAAGGAACAACAATTTCTTGATTAATGTTCTTATCTGAAACAACCATGGGAAGGAAACCTAGGGCAGTACGTAGTACTACCTTATCAGAATGAAAAATAAAGAAAGGAGATTCACACTGCAATGCTGAAAGCTCCGAAACTCTTCTAGCCAAAGAGATAGTCAACAAAAACAAAACCATTCAGGATAATAACTTAATATCCAAAGAATGCATGGGCTCAAAAGGAGCCTGTTGAAGAACCAAACTTAAACATAGGCCAAACTCTAACCAGGGCCTGACAAAAAGACTGAACATCTGGCACATCTGCCAGATGCTTGTGCAACAAAATAGACAAAGCAGAAATTTGACCCTTCAGTGTACTAGCAGATAAACCCTTCTCCAGACCCTCCTAGAGAAAGGACAAAATCCTAGGAATCTGAACTCTACTCCAAGAGTAGCCCCTGGATTCACACCAATACAGATATTTACGCCATATCTTATTATAAATCTTTCTAGTCACAGGATTACTCGCCTGACTCAAAGTCTCAATAACCGACTCTGAAAAAACATGCTTGGATAGTATCAAGCGCTCAATCTCCAAGCAGTCAGCTTCAGAGAAACGAGATTTGGATGAAGGAAGGGCCCCTGAAGTAGAAGGTCCTTCCTTAATGGAAGACTCCAAGGTGGAGAAGATGACATCTCCACCAGATCTGCATACCAGATTCTGCGAGGCCACACCGGTACAATGAGAATCACTGACGCCCACTCTTGTCTGATCTGAGCAATGACCCAAGGAAGAAGAGCAAACAGAGGAAACATGTATGCCAGACTGAACGTCCAAGGAACTGCTAGAGCATATATCAGTACAGCCTGAGGATCCCTTGACCTTGATCCGTACCTCGGGAGCTTGGCATTCTGACGAGATGCTATGAGATCCAACTCCGGCTGCCCCAGAATCAAGCTGAAAACACCTCCGGATGAAGTTCCCACTCCCTCGGATGAAAAGCCTGTCTCCTCATAAAATCCACTTTCCAATTGTCCACCCCTGGAATGTGAATCGCAGACAGGACAGCAGTTGTGAGCCTCTGCCCACTGAATAATCTTGGCTACCTCTGTCATGGCCAAGGAACTCAGAGTTACTCCCTGATGATTGTTGTAAGCCACAGGTGTTATGTTGTCCGACTGAAACCTGATAAACTGGACTGAAGCTAGCTGAGGCCAGGACAGAAGAGCATTGAAAATTGCCCTCAGCTCTAAGATATTTATGGAAAGAACCAACTTCTCCCGGGTCCATAGACCCTGAGCCTTTAACAAACCCCAGACAGCTCCACAGCCCAGCAGACTGGCATCCATGGTCACGATCACCCAGGCAGGTCTGCAAAAACAGGTTCCCTGAGATAGAAGATCCTGAGACAACCACCATGGAAGGGAATCTCTTGCTGCATGATCTAGAACAATCTTTGGAGACCAATCCGCATAATCCCTGTTCCATTGTCTGAGCATGCATAACTGAAGAGATCTGAGATGGAACCAAGCAAACGGAATAATGTACATGACTGAGACTATCAGACCAATAACCTCCATACACTGGGCCACTGACAGCATAGGAGAGGACTGAAGAACAAGACACTTCTTGCTTTTGTCAGAAAAATCTTCATCTCTATAGAATCTATAATGCTTCCTAAGAATACGACCCTTGTAGCCGGAATCAAGGAACTTTTTCCTAATTCACCTTCCAACCATGGGAGCGCAAAAAAACCCAACAACGACTACGTGTGGGAGCTTGCTTGTTGAAAAGATGGTGCCTGAACTAGAATGTCATCCAGATACGGTGCCACTGCAACCCCCTGCAATCGGAGCACCGCCAACAATGCTCCCAGGACCTTTGAGAAAACCCTGGGCGCTGTTGCAAGACCGAATGGAAGAGCCACAAACTGAAAATGCCTGTCTAGGAAGGCAAACCTCCGAAACTTGTGATGGTCCATGTGGATGGGAATATGCAGATACGCAGCCTTTAGTTCTACAGCTGTCATGAACTGGCCCTCCTGAACCAAAGGAAGAATGGAACGAATAGTTTTCATCTTGAAAGACGGCACTCTGAGAAACTTGTTTATGCTCTTGAGATCTATAACAGGTCTGAAAGTTCCCTCCTTTTTGGGAACAATGAACAAATTGGAATAGAATGCCAGACCCTGCTCCTGAACCAGAACAGGAACAATCATTCCCATGTCGGAGAGATCCTGAACACAGCGCAAGAACGCCTCTCTCTTTAGCTGGTCTACAGATAACCTGGAGAGAAGAAACCTGCCCCTGATAGGAAAAGTCTTGAACTCTAGTCTGTATCCCTGGGACACAATATCTACCACCCAGGGATCTGGAACATCCTGAACCCAAGCTTGAGTGAAAAAAGAAAGTCTGCCCCCCACAAGATCCATTCCTGGATTGGGGGCAGATCCTTCATGCTGACTTTGAATCAGCAACTGGCTTCTTATATTGCTTCCTCTTGCTCCAGGACTGATTGGACTTCCAAGAGGACTTAGACTGTTCCTGCTTGGAGGAGGAAGAGGAAGACTAACCAGAGTAGTTACGAAAGGAACAAAAATTACTCTGACGACCCTTCTCTTTATTTCTCTTATCCTGAGGGAGAGAATGCCCCTTCCCTCCCTTAATATCAGAAATAATCTCAGCCAAACCCGACCCAAACAAGGTCTTACCCTTGTAAGGAATGGACAGAAGCTTAGATTTAGAGGACACATGCGCAGACCATGACTTCAACCATAAGGCTCTGCGTGTCAGAACAGCAAAGCCAGAAATCTTTGCTCCCAACTTGATGACCTGCAAAGAAGCATCCACAATAAAGGAATTGGCCAACTTCAAAGCCTTGACTCTATCCTGAATCTCATCAAGAGGAGTATCCTGCTGAATAGAATCAGCCAATGCATCAAAACAATATGCTGCTGCACTGGTAACGGTAGCAATACACACAGCAGACGTCCATTGAAACCCCTGGTGAACATACATCCTTTTAAGCAAAGACTCAAACTTCTTATCCATAGGACCCTTAAAAGAACAACTATCCTCAATAGCAATAGTGGTTCTCTTAGCCAAGGTAGAAATTGCTCCCTCCACCTTGTTTCCTATTGCTGATTCTATCAAGGAATCTTGGCAGACGGTTCCCATCTTCCTAAAAATTGGAGAAGGGGAAAAAGGAATCCCAGGCTTCCCCCATTCCCATGCAATAATCTCTGAAACACGATCTGGAACAGGAAAAACCTCCGCCACGGAAGGAACATCAAAAAACGTATTAAGTTTACTAGACTTTTTAGGAGTAACTATGACCGTCGTATCAGAGTCATCCAAGGTAGCCAAAACCTCCCTGAGTAATAAACGAAGGTGCTCAAGCTTAAACCTGAATGAAACAACCCCAGAATCAGCAGAAGGAATTACACTATCAGAATCTGAAATTTCACCCTCTGACGCTACAGAAGTATCTTCCTCCTCAGACCTATGGGAAGAAACATTTGACCTAACTGCAACAGAGTCAGAAACCTTATACTTCCTTTTGCGTTTCCCTTGCAACACAGGAAAAGCGGACAAAGCCTCAGATACTGCAGAGGAAATATGAGTAGCCATATCCTGCAGAGAAAAAACAAACTGAGATAAATACAGGGCACTGCATAAGGATTGGGATGATTGGGAAGCAAGCTGCAGTATAGCTTGAACAGGAGACCCCTGAACAACATCTGTCTTAGATAATGTTGGCTCAGAATCAAAAAGCCTATCCCTGTAATGCATTGTTTTGTCTATACATGAGGAACAAAATGGCATTGGTGGAGAAATAAAAAAAAACAAGTTTCAGTGTCACGTAACCACCAGTGACAGTAACAACCGAACCCCCTTAAAGCTGCAAAACATGATCCAATAAAAATTAAAAATCCTCTTATCTAAACAGTGCCCCACAAAACTGCCATATAGAAAAGAACCTGCACACAAGCAGGAATAATATCTCAATTAACCACATAAGTGCCAATCTTTCTGCACACCTACAGAAATGAAAAATAGCACTTACCTCCATAACAATCTGCCCGGCAGCAGGGCAGCTCACAAGGTTTGAAAGGTGTCACCCCTCCCATAGACCTGTGGATAAAAGAAAAGACTGAGTAAACCTACTCAGGCTTTCAGAAAAGGGCAGCAACAAACTACTTGGGAGGCACAGAGGTGATTATACCCCACAAGTTCCCAAATGCTTAAAAGCCACCACTGCTCTACTGAAGAGACTGACATGGACAACAGCCAGACCCCAGAAAAAATGACCAGAGCAAACCTGCTTAGCTTTAAAAATAATAAACTCTTGATTGAAGAATCAAACACCTAACTTTACCCCTCCTTGCAACTGATATAAGCAAAGAGAATGAGATTGTGTGTAGGGGATTGGTATTTAACAGCTTTGCTGTGGTGCTCTTTGCCTCCTCCTGCTGGTCAGGAGTGATATTCCCAACAGTAATTATGATGATCCGTGGACTCACTGTGTCATTAGAAAGAAAAACTTTTATCCAGATGTAACATTTTATGAGCTTTGTTTCCTTGGATTTGTCAAGCCCTGTTTATATATAAAGTTGTATGAGAAATTCTGTAATAAAATACCTCTTCTTGCAATAGTGATATGAGATAAATTAGATTTGGTAGCTATAGTTGAGACATGGTACATTAAAATTAACAAATGAGATATAGCAATGTCTAAACTGAAAAGATAAAATAGATAGGAAGTGCAGGAGATACAGTTACTTGATAAACAGCCTTAATGGTACTTTAATGTAAAGCACTAATGACAAAGAAGCTCTAGAAACTGCCGTAAGAACATGAGGGGAAGGTTAATAAGGTGATTTTGTGGAATAATATACAATAACAATACAGGGCTAGACTATTACTACAGAAGAGTGTCATTTTTCAAATACGGATTAAACGGTCTCTGCTGCCGAAGGAACATAAAGTCATCAAAATTAATTATTAAAGCAGCTCTCAAGGAGTCACGCTATATTTAGTGAAAAAATTATTTGGTTAAAAAAAAAACTATGTTTATGTTCTTAACCAACTGTTTAACTTTTATTATCATCACTCAAACAAATACAAGGAGGGAAAGGTAGAACTTAAAGGAGCACATAAATGGAAAAATAGAACACTTTCTTCTATATATTAGTTTACTGCATAAAGGGTTAACTCCTAATTAAAGCTGAACACACAGGCATAATGTATTGCACTCCTGAGAAGGGTTTTAGACACCAATCAGCAAACACTACCCAGATTCTGAACCAAAAATCGTCTAGCTCCAAAGTTTACATTCTTGCCTTTTAAAATAAAGATACCAAGAGAACGAAGAAAAATTAATAATAGGAGTCAACTAGAAAGTTGCTTAAAATTGCATGCTCTATCTGAATCACAAAAGTTTAATTTTGACTAGAATATCCCATTTAAGTGCAATCAGTAGTTCTTTAATTTTATGTTACAAAGTGAAAGTAATATATTAGCACCCAAGCAAAAGTCAAGCGGGCTCTAACATCTACATGTTGGATAGCACGGGTGCACTGAATTCCTCATATAACAGACTTCTATGAGGGCATGCTGAAAAACAATGTTGGCTATTGCATGATCACTAATCTGATGGTGAGAGAGCACCATGTTCTATGCATTCAAAGTGCAGGGCATGCTAATAAAATACCTTCCGTGTTAAGATTCTCTGGTTAACCTTTTTTTTCATTCAATTATAATACCAAATTTTGCACGATTCTTTATGCAAGGTCATGCTAAGGAAAACAAACTCTGTGCTAGCGGTTGCAGTGCACTTGTAGTTTAGCCCATAGTAAATACAGGTAGGTAGGTAATCGCTGCCAAGGAATGACAGGGGTATGTGTACTTTGTACTAATCTCATTGGCTGATAAGGACTGGCTCATTGATTGATAGGTAAAATAGCATTTGTATCTATCATCCAATGAGCATTAACAAAAAGTACCTATCAAACAATACACGTTAGTAAGAATATATTTCTGTTTTTATATATATATATATGTGTGTGTACAAGGATTTAACAGCGCCTATATATCCACTACAGCTTGAGATATGTATAATAGTAAAGATGAAAAATAGTAAATTAGACAGTTCATATAAGTCCTTAAAGTGTATTTAGTCCGTGGTGGATCTCCAACATACAGTTGATATGAAGTAATAGATGGTATTTAATACCCTTACCAGATATTACCCCAATCTAATGAGGTAAGTATGCCGCACTGGGTGTATATGTAGATAGTTTGATCTCCTCCTTGTAGGAGGAGATCAAACTATCTACATATACCCCCAGTGCGGATAGATAGATAGATAGATAGATAGATAGATAGGATATACAATCTGCTGAATGTTCCAAAAACAACATTGGGAAAATATAGCTAAAACACTACATCTTGACAGTAACAGAGTAGCTATAGTCCCCACTAGAATACTGTTGTGCGCTGGAGCTGGGGAGAGCAAACTAATTCTTACTGTAGCACTGGGAAAGGGAAGCCAACATGTAGTACAGTAAAATAATAACAGTATTTATTATTAGCTTACTACAATCACACAGAGCAGTAACCAGCTTATAAATGTATCAAAAGTTAGTTACACTAAGCAGTATTACAGTACAGTAACACAAGGCAGTTATTAGTCTATAAACACATTACTTATCTTCTTCAGGTTTTGGATAAGGCATTAAAGGGACATGAAACCCAAAAAAATTATTTCATGATTCAGATAGAACATACAATTTTAAACAATCTTCCAATTTATATCCATTATCTACTTTGCTTAAGTCTCCTGATATCCTTTGTTGAAAAGTATACCTTTGTAGGCTCAGGAGCCGGGATCTAGCTGCTGATTGGTGGCTGCACATATATGCCTCTTAATTGGCTTACTGATGTGTTCAGCTATCTCCCAGTGTTGCATTGCTGCTCCTCCAATTAAGGATACCAAAAGAATGAAGCAAATTGACAAAATACGTTATTTGGAAAGATGTTTGAAAATGTATGGTCTATCTGAATCATAAAAGAAAAAAAAATGGGTTTCATGTATTTAATAGCACTGGCAAGCAGACAAGTAACAATAACAGAACACCGGAGAGTTATTATATATTCCGTGGAAACAGGCAGTCAATTCCACAGATGATGTGTATAAGACTCCTTCAAAATGTTGCCCGCCATCTCTTTCCCCCCCTTAGAAATTCTGCCAATTAAACCTTCTGTTTAGGAGGCGTGTTTAATGTCATGTCAATCATATTATTTCATTTAGCAAAAAAAGTGTTTCTAATAGCTAATAAATATTTCCCATAACCGAATCTACGGTTAGTGCCTGGTACTTTCTTCCCTTGGAATGTAACATCCCCCAATTGATAGATAAGAACATCTGCCTCAGCGTAGATCAGGAAAACAAAGTAACTTTTAGCTGTATATGTACTCTATGTTTATGCATACTGTATGTTTTGTGTGTGGAATTACTAATTGTCTATCCCCTACAAATAGTTATTCCAAACCTCTATTCTTCAATATTTTTCCCTCTATAAGCATAGTGAGGACATTTTTAGAGCTCATGAGTCTTGATATTATCAAAAGGATGAAAATAAAGAACAAGTTTAGTAAAATAGGTCATTTTTTGTTTTTAAAACTAGTATATTAATGCTACAGTATAATCGTTATTAAAATACCAACAAATCGCCATACTGCAATATTGTGTACCCCACATCTCCCAAATTTATCAAAAGTAAGAAAAATAAAGAATAAACTTAACAAGGTGGGTCATATTTGGTCATAGAGCTAGCAAGTTAATACAACTATGGAGATAAAACTATAACTATATATGGCTCATTTGGACCTTCTCAAGCACAGTATGAATTACATTTAATCTACAAAGTTATGTAAAGTACCAATTGTTATCAATTTTCTTATGTAATTCAGAAAGAGCATGCAATTTTAAGCAACTTTCTAATTTACTCCTATTATCAATTTTTCTTCCTTCTCTTGCTATCATTAGTTGAAAAAGAAGGCATCTAAGCTTTTTATTGGTTTTAGTACTCTGGACAGCACTTTTTTATTGGTGGATGAATTTATCCACCAATCAGCAAGGACAACCCAGGTTGTTCACCAAAAATGGTCCGGCATCTAAACTTACATTCTTGCATTTCAAATAAAGATACCAAGATAATTAAGAAAATTTGATAATAGGAGTAAATTAGAAAGTTGCTTAAAATTTCATGCTCAATCTGGATCACGAAAGAAAATTTTTGGGTACAGTGTCCCTTTAAGATTTACTACTAAGCCACAGGAAGGCATGTAACATGATTAAGGTCACATATACAGAAACGTTGTACTTTTTGAGGTAGAGCTGCAACAACTAATCGATAATAATCGATTATGAAAATAGTTTTATAATCGATTAGTTGGTTTGCAATTAGTTGATCTGTGCACTAGCTGCTTCACTCCAATGAGCTCCTGCACATGGTATTGTGTTTTATGGTTATGCTTTTAGCCTAAAGGATGTCTACTTTTCACTTTTACAGCACAATAGGTTTAAAACTACTCCTGGCTTATGTGCAACAAAGAAATACAATAGGAGTCATCATTTGGGTTTTTTATATTAAATTGTCTGTTATTTTAAGAGCGGACTAGATATTTTTTCCCTAACCTTATAGCTGGTTATTTACTATTGCAAATATATATTCAAGACATTTTTATGTTAGAATGAAGTCCAGGCTTACTTGTTAGCTCTCCACCAATGCAAGGGACCTCTTAACAAAGATAAATGTCCCTACTTATGCATCTCAGTCACCTCAACATCACCTGAGCGCCTCTTCTCTACAGGAAAAATAGCTGCAAAAAGAGAGCCACTCTCAGCCAGGAGCATGTGGACATGTTGACATTTTTGCATTTGAATGTAAAGTTTCTGAAGGAGTGTCAGGGTTTTTTCCCTGTTTTGTTTGCCATGTGCTGCTGGCAGCCATTTTACTCACCTCTCTTCCTGACTATGGTGCATTGTGGGGGATGCTGCTCATTTCCTGCACTTCCTTTTACGGCCAGACTGGTGTGCATCATCCGAGTAAGGATGCAGTCTCAGAATTGTGATGTCATCACTTATTATTTAAAGGGCCTCTGTTCAGTATGCTTTGCCTTTGTGTTGTCTCAGACCTGTTTGTGAGAGTTCCTGTGTATTACCTGGCTGCCTGACGTCCTTCCTGGTTCCTGATCCCTGGCTTGTTCCTGACTCTGCTATTTTCCTTGTTGCCGATTCCGGCTCGTCTGACTATTCACTTTGGCTCCTGACTCGGCTCGTCTGACTAACAGCTCTGGTTTTGACTCCTGGCTTGTTATTTGACTTGTGGACTTTTTATTATTTTTTGCTATTAATAAAGGTGTGATTATTTTTGCACTTCTCCTCTCAGTCTGATTCCTGGCACCCTGACAAAGAGTGAATAACAGAATGTTATTAACAGTGATAGTCTACCTCTTTTTAGTTCTACCTCTTTTGAAACAGTTTGTGGTTTTGTTTTGTTTTTATTATAAAAAGTTGGACAAACAGTTGTGTTAATGTAAAGTTTTAGTCTGAAGTTTATAATTGTAACACTCAGTATGTGGATTTTATTTTAAATATCGGACATTTTTTTTATCCGATTAATCAAGAAAATAATCGACTCATTAATCGATTATGAAAATATTCGTTAGTTGCAGCCCAATTTTGAGGTGATGTTCCAATAAATACTTCACTGATCTACTAAGGAACGGTGCGGCTATTTTTTAGGAGATTTGCAGTGGTATGGGTTAATGCAGAACCCTATAGCATGCACCAAATTAAGCCTAAGGGTACTGGACACTTTATTGTGAATTCCCATGGATACAATCAAGAAATTATTGGGAGGAATGTGTACAGAGATTTGTTGTTGACCATTTAACTTTGCTGTTCTTGAATAATTTATTTTTAATACACAGGACATACTAGGGAAAGAGAGCTGTTTATCTAGCTATGTACGGTTCTAGAATGCAGAGACGGCTCAAGGAATTGCACTGATAATGTGAGGCCTGGGTAATAGAATAAAATTACACTCCCAACTCTCTTTCTACTACACTTTATATCCAATCGCATTGCATCTTAAAGGGAAATTACAGTGCTGGACACAACTACAGCAGAATGGTTACTACTTAGCATGGTTTTGTTTTTCCTTCTGTGCTTGCAGCTCATTTTAAAACCATTCTCTTATTTTAACCATTTACAGATGATGATTAATGAAGCTCTGCAGCTTCACACTGGGTACCGACATCTTGAAGCTTATGTATTTTTTGCCCCCTATGACGAAAGCAATGCATGTTCAAAAATTATTGATTTGTTATACAATTTTTAAACTGTGTAAAAACATACATGCAAAAATGGAAATCTCATATTTTCTATTGTGAAAAGTGCAGCTGTCAACAAGATCGTAGCAACATTGATCTGTGAAAACACACGGCTTCTGTCACAGAATACAACAATACGCGAGCTACAAGATAGAGGCGCACAGTATAATGGGGCAGAACTTTACCAACTGGCTTCTATATTGTGCCTATTGCATGCAGTTATATGAAAATTGGTATACACTGACCCTTTAAGCATCCACCTCATGTACTGGTCCCGGGACCCTATCCTAAAGCGTATACTGAATAACAGGGAGAATAAGCCCTTAGCATGAAACTACAATATTAATTATAAGCTGGTAGTTTGACTTCATTAGTAACTCCACACAGTTACAAATACTGTATGTAGTATCTTACACACAAACAGTTAATACTTGTTAGTTCATCACCCAACATGAGTAGGCCAACTTTTCATTGCAAACCTTATGCACCAAGTAGATAGATAATTGTAATCCTGCCGAGTGACAGTTAGTAAGCCATGCATTATTTGCTAATGTATGTGTGAGCAAACAAAAGCATGCACCCTTAATATAGTCTGTTCCGTAATGGTTAATCCACAAAGGTTGATGCCAGCATATAGTAATAAGAGATCACCAGCCTTGTTCACACGCTCTAAGCACACAAACAGTTCTGTAATACATTATCTCCCAAGCAGGATTCAAGGCCATTCATACCTGAGTTGAGGGTACATTTTGGAGTTTCCAGCTTAGCTGTGTTACCAATACTCAGAGACTCTGTCCTTTATCTGCACCTTCCCAGGCTCTTCGTCCATATCTGAGATAAGCAACAGTGTCACTCAGACCTCAGCTTCATTCTGCACTCCATATGGTCCTCCATATTTGATCAAATCACTGAAAAAGCAATGTGGTGTGCCAGCGTGATAGCTACTTTTTTAAGAGCTGTCAACAGTGATTCATGGATGGTGGATTGTTAGCTGCCAACGTGCGTTTCACCCCACAATTCCATCGTAGGGGCTTCATCAGGGCTGCCAATCAAAGAAGCTTACTCACTTTATCAGTGATGTCGCAAACAGTTCGCCGGAGAACAGTTCCCGGCGATCTTAGCTAGTTCGCGTTCACCGCGGCGGGCGAACATATGCGATATTTGATCCGCCCCCTATTCATCATCATTGAGTAAACTTTGACCCTGTATCTCACAGTCTGCAGACACATTTCAGCCAATCAGCAGCAGACACTCCCTCCCAGACCCTCCCAGCTCCTGGGCAGCAGCCATTTTAGATTCATTCTGATCCTGCATTCTTAGTGAGAGGAGGGATAGTGCTGCTGCTGGTGATTTTATAGGGAAATTGATAGCTAGGCTAGTGTATTCAGTGTCCACTACAGTCCTGAAGGACTCATCTGATCTCTGCTGTAAGGACAGCACCCCAAAAAGCCCTTTTTAGGGCTAGAACTTCAGCCCAAAAAGCCCTTTTTAGGGCTAGAACTTCAGTCGTTTTTTTTTGTAATCTAATTGCATTTGCCTGCCTGTCAGCCTGTGTGTGAGGCTCACAGCATATACTGTGCCTACTTGCTCACTGCCACCACTCATATCTGGTGTAACATTAGTGTAAATTTAAAAATAACAAACTTTTACATCAGTTTGCTAGTGTAATCTAATTTCATTTTCCAGCAGGCCTGTGTGTCAGGCTTACAGCATATACTGTGCCTAATTGCTCTGTTTTCCACCATTCATATCTGGTGTAACATTGGTGTAACATTAGTGTAAATTTAAAAAAAAAAACTTTTACATCCGTCTGCTAGTGTTATTTCATTTTAGCTGCCAGGCCAGCCTGCCACTAGTGCCAACCTGTGTGTCAGGTTCCCAGCATATACTGTGCCTACTTCTATCCTCAGTGCCACCACTCATATCAGTTGTAACATTAGTGTAATTTTTTTTTTAAAAAACTTTTACATCAGTCTGCTAGTGTTATTTAATTTTAGTTGCCAGGCCAGCCTGCCACTAGTGCCAGCCTGTGTGTCAGGCTCACAGCATATACTGTGCCTACTTCCATCCTCAGTGCCACCACTCATATCTGTTGTAACATTAGTGTAACTTTTTTAAAAAAAAAACGTGCAGTGCCCCAAATTTGAAGCAGGAGGACCGACCAAGCATCTTTTTCCATCTCCCGGTTCCGAAAATCCATGCCATATACACGTCCCCTGGCGCCGCAACTGCCTCTGGGAACCTTACCATGGGTCCAAGACCGCACGTCTTGTAATTCTCTGTCTGGGAAATTATCTATCTATCAAATCTATCTAACTATCAATCGTATCTATCAAATGTATATTGCATCTATTGATCTATGTAATTCGTATCTATCAAATGTATATTGCATCTATTGATCTATGTAATTCGTATCTATCAAATGTATATTGGATCTATTGATCTATGTAATTCGTATCTATCAAATGTATATTGGATCTATTGATCTATGTAATTCGTATCTATCAAATGTATATTGCATCTTTTGATCTATGTAATTCGTATCTTTCAAATGTATATTGCATCTATTGATCTATGTAATTCGTATCTATCAAATGTATATTGCATCTATTGATCTATGTAATTCGTATCTATCAAATGTATATTACATCTATTGATCTATGTAATTCGTATCTATCAAATGTATATTGCATCTTTTGATCTATGTAATTCGTATCTATCAAATGTATATTGCATCTATTGATCTATGTAATCTATGTATCTATCTATCAAATCTATCTATCTCGTGGTTGTGCAAATGGACTGTTTGCGGTTGTTTGCGGTGCGTTACACGGGGAGTTTGGTTTGTCACTGTCAAGCGGGCGTAACCCTTACATCATACCTGATGTTTTAAAGCACGTTATTCCAAACAATTTAGGAATGTTAGGTGATTTAGGCCCTTTATGGCTTAAAACCAGACTCTGCATCAACTATGTAATTTTCCATGGGAGTTTTGCCATGGATCCCCCTCCGGCATGCCACAGTCTAGGTGTTCGTCCCCTTGAAACAACTTTTCCATCACTATTGTGGCCAGAAAGAGTCCCTGTGGGTTTTAAAGTTCGCATGCCCATTGAAGTCAATGGCGGTTCACGAACAGTAGCGAAAGTTCGAGTCCGCCGTTCGCGAACCGAAATTTTTAGGTTTGCGACATCACTAGTCATAAGCTCCGCCCTATCTTCTCAAGTCATTCTATCCTTAAGGTGGATTGAGTCATTACCTATTTCACTGGGTGCTCTGACAAAATTCCGAAGGACATTTGGCCGACAGCATTACGTCCGTCGTGGTTGTGCAAATGGACTGTTTGCGGTTGTTTGCGGTTGTTTGCGGTGCGTTACACGGGGAGTTTGGTTTGTCACTGTCAAGCGGGCGTAACCCTTACATCATACCTGATGTTTTAAAGCACGTTATTCCAAACAATTTAGGAATGTTAGGTGATTTAGGCCCTTTATGGCTTAAAACCAGACTCTGCATCAACTATGTAATTTTCCATGGGAGTTTTGCCATGGATCCCCCTCCGGCATGCCACAGTCTAGGTGTTAGTCCCCTTGAAACAACTTTTCCATCACTATTGTGGCCAGAAAGAGTCCCTGTGGGTTTTAAAGTTCGCATGCCCATTGAAGTCAATGGCGGTTCGCCCGGTTCGCCAACAGTAGCGGAAGTTCGAGTCCGCCGTTCGCGAACCGAAATTTTTAGGTTTGCGACATCACTAGTCATAAGCTCCGCCCTATCTTCTCAAGTCATTCTATCCTTAAGGTGGATTGAGTCATTACCTATTTCACTGGGTGCTCTGACAAAATTCCGACGGACATTTGGCCGACAGCATTACGTCCGACGGACAGAATGCTGAAGCATGTTCTGAGTTCGGCCTAGGGCAGATACACTCATGAGTGCTGTGTTCTAATCAGAGCCTCGGGCACCGCAACTGCCTCTGGAAACCTAACCATGGGTCCCAGCCCGCACGTCTGTGAAATTATCCATCTGTCTATCGAATCTATCTATTTATATATCTATCTATCTATTGAATCTATCTATCAAATGTATCTATCTATCTATTGCATCTTTGTATCTATCAAATCTATCTATCTCATGGCCGGACTGTTATCTGACAGCCACAGATACTGACTAGTATCCGTCGGCTAAATGTCCGTCTGCCAAATGTCTGTCAGCTAACAGTCCGGCCACAATTTCACTGTACCCAATATTTAAGATGGACAAATCTACATACATTAGACTTATATTAGAACAGAAAATTTGATTGGAACAGTGGCGCTCATTTAATTAAAGATATCTATTTGGTTTCTTTCTGTAGGAGGAGTTTCTAATGTCTAAAATTATTCCCTTAACAATCCCCACAAATTGTAAACCATTTGTGTTTACATTATGAAACTCTTCCTACACTTGTGTCCCTAAGGTATATTATATCGTCTCTATGCTCCCTAATTCTATCTTTCAAAAGTCTTTTAGTTTTTGTTTTAAATAAATAGGAGAATGGCTTTAAAAAGAGCTATAGGTAAAGAAGGAAAACAATAGGATGGTGAGAACTAACCATTCTACTTGTGAAGTGCACGGCGAGGATGGTTCGAAACAGACTCCTAGCGGCAGGGCTAAAGTCGTGTAAAGCTAGAAAAAAAAACCTTCATCAATGAGAAGCAAAGAAGAGCCAGACTGAGGTTTGTGAAAGCCCATAATGATTGGACTGTAGAGGACTGGAGTAAGGTCATCTTCCCTGATGAGTACAATTTTCAGCTTTACAACCTGGTTGTCTAATGGTAAGACAGATATCAGGAGAGGCCTAGAAGCTACAGGGTCTCGCACCCACTGTCAAATTTGGTGAAGGATCGGTGATGATTTGAGGTGCTTCAGAAAGGCTGGAATCAGGCAGATTTATCTTTGTGAAGGACGTGTGAATTAAGCCACGTACAAGGTTATCCTTGAAGAAAACTTGATTTCGTCTGCTCTGACAATGTTCCCCAACTTTGAGGATTGTTTCTTCCAGCAAAGCAATGATCCTTGCCACACAGTCAGGTCAATCAAGGTGTGGGTGGAGGATCACCAGACTAGGACCCTGTCATGGCCAGCCCAATCTCTAGACCTGAACCCTATTGAAAACATCTGGAATTTGCTCAAGACGAAGATGGATGGTCACAAGACATGAAACAAAGCTGAACTGCTTGAATTTCTGTGCCAGGGGTGACATAAAGTAACCCAACAGCAATGTGCAAGACTGGTGGAGAGCATGCCCATACAGCTGGGATTGAAAATCAGGGTTATTCCACCAAATATTGATTACTGAACTCTTGCTAAGATAAAAAATTAGAATTGTGTTTTTTAAAAAGTAATATAAACTTGTTTTCTTTGCTTTATTAGAGGTCTGAAAACACTGCATGGTTGTAATTTGACCAGTTGTCATTTTCTGCAAATAAATGCTCTAAATGACAAATATATATATATATATATATATATATATATATATATATACACACATACATATACACACACACACACACTACTTTCTTATAATGTAGTTTCATTTACTGTAGTCAATTACATTGTATATTCCACACTTTCTATGCATAGGTACGCAGGTAAGCCTATGTCCACACTTTTGTCATTATTATTATTCCCCTTTTATTTATTTATTTCTTTTCTGCTTTTTTGACTATCTTATATTCCCCTGTATACCTAATTTCACATATTTATACATATTGATTCTATATGGACATATAACTTTATGTCAGTATATGCTTTGAGTATAACCATATATTTCCCCTATCCTTTACTGACACTGTCTGCCTCTGTCTCCTAAACCCCCCTCATGATTTTTATGACACCCCCTTCTCACCCTGCATTCAGACCTCTGTAACACTTTCTGTATTTTTAGCCATCCTATATTTTAATATATAATCTGTATTCCATCAAATTGGTCAGTATTGCTTCAGACTTGAAAAAGGAAGACACTCTTCCGAAAGCTTATCTAATAGATGTATAGTTAGTCCAATAAAAAAGTATCATTGCTCAATGCAATATTCTTGTTATTTTGAGATATATATACACACACAAAACACGGAAGGGGACTGCACTCATACCGGACCGGGTACACATCCTATAACCCTGCAACATGCTCAGCCCCCTGGGTACTCACCGGCACTCACAGGAAGCTGTGCTGTCCTCAGAGTTACAGGCAGTTAACCCCAGACAGGTCTGGGTGCAAGAACCATAGGGAAAATTACAAAACAAATTAATACAACACACAGAGAAAACCCAGTACTCACTTACGAGCTCTCAGCTAAGATTTAAAAGCAAAAATGGAAAGGTTAGTTACCGCATCTGGCCAAATGGGACAAGCCAATGTACCACATCAAGGTCCTTTCCAATACCTGGGATCCTAAAACAGCCACACAATGCAAGCTCTCAAAATAAAAAAAAACTGGAAACAAGGGAAGGGTGCACAGGCTTATGTAATCACCCTAGACATATACAAAACACAGAAGGGGACTGCACTCTCATACCGGACCGGGTACACATCCTATAACCCTGCAACATGCTCAGCCTTGGGTGCTCACCGGCACTCACAGGAAGCTGTGCTGTCCCCAGAGTCAGGCAGTTAACCCAAGACAGGTCTGGGTGCAAGAACCATAGGGAAAATTACAAAACAAATTAATACAACACACAGAGAAAGTCCAGGACTCACTTACAAGCTCTCAGCTAAGATTTAAAAGCAAAAATGGAAAGGTTAGTTATCGCATCTTAGCTGAGAGCTTGAAAGTGAGTGCTGGACTTTCTCTGTGTGTTGTATTAATTTGTTTTGTAATTTTCCCTATGGTGCTTGCACCCAGACCTGTCTGGGGTTAACTGCCTGTGACTCTGGGGACAGCACAGCTTCCTGTGAGTGCCGGTGAGCACCCATGGCTGAGCATGTTGTAGGGTTATGGGATGTGTACCCGGTCCGGTATGAGAGTGCAGTTCCCTTCCGTGTTTTTTATATGTCTAGGGTGATTACATAAGCCTGTGCACCTTTCCCTTGTTCCCAGTTTGTTTGGATTTGAGAGCTTGCATTGCGTGGCTGTTTTAGGGTCCCAGGTATCAGAAAGGACCTTGACGTGGTACCTGGGCTTGTCCCATTTGGCCAGATGCGGTAACTAACCTTTCCATTTTTGCTTTTAAATCTTAGCTGAGAGCTTGTAAGTGAGTGCTGGGCTTTCTCTGTGTGATATATTTATATATATATGTTTTTTTTGGGGGGGGCACTCACCGTTACTGAGTACCACAAACTCTGCTCAACTCATAAGAGGTAATATTTGCTATCATCATGTAAATACTCTAGTTTTCACAAGAGGGGGCTGCTAAACACATCAAACACTGTAAATAATCTTGTCCCTTTGCTGAGCAGAATATATCAATCAAAAATCAATGAGTACAGTCACACACACACATTATATATATATATATATACATACATACACACATACATATACATACATATACACACACACACACGGGTAAAGTAGAAGGAATAATTGTATACAAGCTTAGGGTGGCATACAAATTATACATGCTTTTGCGTTGCACTATAATATTTTTGAAGCACTAAGATCTATCAGACAATAATTTACATTCTTACAAACAGACCTCTGTGCTCATAATGTGAAAACAAATTCCTATCCACAAATACACACAATAAATGTGCATTTGTTTTCAACATGTTTAATGGAATCAGACCATGTAAATGTAAAATGTTGCACATTACTGCCTGAATAGAAAACAGAATAATGAGATAATTTAAATCCTCTCTTTATATTATTTCTCCTGCCCAAGAGGAATCTGTCTCTAGAATTCCGTCAGCTAAAACAAAACAATCATTTCTATGTTAATAATTTTCAGAACAAATATTACAGTTCTACAAATGCAGATGAATATTAGCAAATCTTAGGAAGCAAAACCCCTTAAACGGAAAAAACACTGCAGTGGGTATCCCTCAACACAACACTTAAAGGGACATTTTTTTTTTTCTTTCTTGGTTCAGCTAGAGCCTACATTTTAAACAATTTTGCAATGTACTTCTGTTATCTAATTTGCTTCTTTCTCTTTGTATTCTTTGTTGAAAAAGCAGCAATGCATTACTGGGAGCTAATTAACAAACTGGGTGAGCCAATAACATGAGGAATACACGTGCAGCCACCAATCAGCAGCTCCTGAGCATACCTAGGAAACTTTTTCAACAAGGGATACCAAAACAACCAAACAAATTAGACAATAAAAGAAAATTGTAAAGTTGTTTAAAATCACATGCTCTATCTGAATCATGAAAAAAATGGTGTTTCATGTCCCTTTAAGTGAGTTCATGAACATTTATCAGGCGCACAATGCATTTTTAAGTCTGTAGCAACCATCCTCTGTGAGGAATGCTCCTGACTTGTGAGACTATTGTGAAGCACTGTACTATATTATTATAAACCATATTTTCTTTCTTAGGACAGGCTCTGAATAACATATTTACATAATCACCTTGTATATATCACATATTCACCTTGTATATATCAAATATTCACCTTGTATATATCACATATTCACCTTGTATATATATATATATATATCACATAATCACCTTGTATATATCACATAATCACCTTGTGTATATATATATATCACATATTCACCTTGTATATATATATCACATATTCACCTTGTATATATATATCACATATTCACCTTGTATATATATATATATATATATATATATATATATATATATATATATATATATATATATATATATATATATATCACATAATCACCTTGTGTATATATATATATCACATAATCACCTTGTGTATATATATATCACATAATCACCTTGTATATATATATCACATATTCACCTTGTATATATATATCACATATTCACCTTGTATATATATATATATCACATATTCACCTTGTATATATATATATATATCACATATTCACCTTGTATATATATATATCACATATTCACCTTGTATATATATCACATATTCACCTTGTATATATATCACATATTCACCTTGTATATATATCACATATTCACCTTGAATATATATCACATATTCACCTTGTATATATATCACATATTCACCTTGTATATATATCACATATTCACCTTGTATATATATATATATATATCACATAATCACCTTGTATATATCACATAATCACCTTGTGTGTATATATATATATATATATATATATATATATATATACACACAAGGTGATTATGTGATATATACAAGGTGATTATGTGATATATATATATATACAAGGTGAATATGTGATATATATATATATATATATATACACACATCACATAATCACCTTGTATATATCACATAATCACCTTGTGTATATATATATATCACATAATCACCTTGTGTATATATATATATATATATATCACATATTCACCTTGTATATATATATATATATATATATATATATATATATATATCACATAATCACCTTGTATATATCACATAATCACCTTGTGTGTATATATATATATCACATATTCACCTTGTATATATATATCACATATTCACCTTGTATATATATCACATATTCACCTTGTATATATATATATATATATATATATATATATATATATATATCACATAATCACCTTGTATATATCACATAATCACCTTGTGTATATATATATCACATAATCACCTTGTGTATATATATATATCACATATTCACCTTGTATATATATATTACATATTCACCTTGTATATATATATATCACATAATCACCTTGTATATATCACATAATCACCTTGTATATATCACATAATCACCTTGTGTGTATATATATATATCACATATTCACCTTGTATATATATATCACATATTCACCTTGTATATATATCACATATTCACCTTGTATATATATATATATATATATATATATATATATATCACATAATCACCTTGTATATATCACATAATCACCTTGTGTATATATATATCACATAATCACCTTGTGTATATATATATATATCACATATTCACCTTGTATATATATATTACATATTCACCTTGTATATATATATATCACATAATCACCTTGTATATATCACATAATCACCTTGTATATATCACATAATCACCTTGTGTATATATATATCACATATTCACCTTGTATATATATATATATATCACATATTCACCTTGTATATATATATATATATCACATATTCACCTTGTATATATATATATATATCACATATTCACCTTGTATATATATATATATATATATATCACATATTCACCTTGTATATATATATCACATATTCACCTTGTATATATATCACATATTCACCTTGTATATATATCACATATTCACCTTGTATATATATCACATATTCACCTTGTATATATATCACATATTCACCTTGTATATATATCACATATTCACCTTGTATATATATCACATATTCACCTTGTATATATATATATCACATAATCACCTTGTATATATCACATAATCACCTTGTGTATATATATATATATCACATAATCACCTTGTGTATATATATATATATCACATATTCACCTTGTATATATATATATATATATATATATATATATATATATATATATATATATATCACATATTCACCTTGTATATATATATATATATATATATATATCACATAATCACCTTGTGTATATATATATCACATATTCACCTTGTATATATATATCACATATTCACCTTGTGTATATATATATCACATATTCACCTTGTATATATATATCACATATTCACCTTGTGTATATATATATCACATATTCACCTTGTGTATATATATATATCACATATTCACCTTGTATATATATATATAACATATTCACCTTGTATATATATATATATATATCACATATTCACCTTGTATATATATCACATATTCACCTTGTATATATATATCACATAATCACCTTGTATATATATCACATATTCACCTTGTATATATATCACATATTCACCTTGTATATATATCACATAATCATCTTGTATATATCACATAATCACCTTGTATATATATATATATCACATAATCACCTTGTGTATATATATATATATCACATATTCACCTTGTATATATATATATATATATATATCACATATTCACCTTGTATATATATATATATATATATATATATATATATCACATAATCACCTTGTGTATATATATATCACATATTCACCTTGTATATATATATATATATCACATATTCACCTTGTATATATATATCACATATTCACCTTGTATATATATATATCACATATTCACCTTGTATATATATATATCACATATTCACCTTGTATATATATCACATATTCACCTTGTATATATATATCACATATTCACCTTGTATATATATATATCACATATTCACCTTGTATATATATATATCACATATTCACCTTGTATATATATCACATATTCACCTTGTATATATATATCACATATTCACCTTGTATATATATCACATATTCACCTTGTATATATATCACATATTCACCTTGTATATATATCACATATTCACCTTGTATATATATCACATAATCATCTTGTATATATATCACATAATCACCTTGTATATATCACATAATCACCTTGTATATATCACATATTCACCTTGTATATATCACATATTCACCTTGTATATATCACATAATCACCTTGTATATATCGCATAATCACCTTGTATATATCGCATAATCACCTTGTATATATCACATAATCACCTTGTATATATCACATATTCACCTTGTATATATCACATATTCACCTTGTATATATCGCATAATCACCTTGTATATATCACATATTCACCTTGTATATATCACATAATCACCTTGTATATATCACATATTCACCTTGTATATATCGCATAATCACCTTGTATATATCACATAATCACCTTGTATATATCACATAATCACCTTGTAGTTTCAGTTATGAGTTACTAAAAAAAAACGGGTGCTAAACTCACCCTTTCTGTGCCCCCGGCAGCTCGTTAAAGTCAGCGGCTCTGGCTGCCCATGGTGCAGCGCTCTTTACCAATGAGATGACGTTTCCACCTCTAAACCAATAGCCGTGCTAGGCTATTGGTTTATAGGTGGAAACGTCACCTCATTGAAAAAGAGAGCTTGGATTTAACATCACTTTAAAGGGGTAGTAAAGTAAAAATTAAAATGTCATGGTTCATACAGAGCATGCCGTTTTAAAAAGCTTTTCAATGTACTTCTGATATTTTATGCATACCTAGGTAGGCTTAGGAGAAACCATGCACTACTGGGAGCTAGCTGCTAATGGGTGGCTGCCACTTGTTATTAGCTCACCCAATGTATTCAACCAGCTCTCAGTAATGAATTGCTGCTCCTTAAATGTGATTTTAAATAACTTTCCAATTTGCTTCTATTATCTAAATTGCTTAATTCTCTTGGTATTCTTAGTTGAAAAACATATCTAGGTATGCTCAGAAGCAGCAATGCAATACTGGGAGCTAGCTGCTGATTGGTGGCTGCACAAAAATGCCTCTTTTCATTGGTTCACCAGACGTCTTCACATAGTCCCCCAGTAGTGCATAGCTGCTCCTTCAAAAAGGAAAACAAAAAGAATGAAGCAAATTTGATAAACTAAGTAAATTGGAAAGTGGTTTAAAATCACGTTTTATTTTGAATCATAAAAAATAAACAAAGGATATCGAGAGGATAAAGCAGATTTGATATTAGAAGTAAACTGGAAAATTGTATGCACTGAATCCTGAAAGAATTTTTATTTCAAGTCCTTTTGAGCCAAATGGACTTATGTACTACACTAACTCACACAGCACTTTGCCCAGCATACTGTGTTGATATAGTACCTACGTCCAACACTTTGGCTCATGCTGGAATCCTCGCTGTCAGCTTTGACAGTGGAGACTGCAGCTGGGGGCAAAAGGTATCTGCCTTTATATAGTAAGGGAGCGCTGATCGTACTCCCTTACCATATCAAGAGCTAGAATACAAGGGGAGCACAAACATTTGCACAAGAAGTGCAAATACAATTGCGAGATCATTGTGTTTTTTGCTCTTACTCCGTATTACAAGGGGAGCAGTGGTTAAATTGCTGTGAGTTCCTTTGCGCAAATTTGCCATAATTTGCACTCCCTATACTTTTAATGGGCCCATTCGAGTGCAAAAGTGTGCTAGTATTACAGGTTGAAAGTAAATAAGATTGCTCAAACGCAATCACATTTTGCACTCAAACTTTTTACGCGACTTGAAAGTTTGTGTAAAGAGTTTGGGCGGACAAAAAAGTTGCTCTAAACTATACTATTAACCCCTAAACTGCAACACACCACATCACAAACTACTCTGCTATACTATATACCCCTAAAATGCCACACAGCCCACTGCAAATTACCACGCTACACTTTTAACCCTAAACTGCCACATAGCCCACCACTATAAACTCCCTAACCTACTAACCCCTTAACAGCCACACCCCCATTGCAAACTACCCCAATACACTATTAACCCCTACACACCCCATCACAAATTAGCCCGCTACACAATTAACCCCTAACCACCACAACCTTTTCACAAACTACCCCACTACACTATTAACCCCTAAACTGCCACATAGCCCTGCTCAAAAAACTCCCTAACCTATTAACCCACTAACTGTCACAACCCCAATGCAAACTACCCCCTAACCCCCACAATCCCCCATAGCAAAATACCCCCTAACCTCAAAACAGCTAACCCCCCAACAAACCTAAGCTAACACTACCTAAGTTACAAAAAATAAATAACCTACCATAACAAAAATAAAAAAAACTTCCATTCTAAAAATTTAAAAACTACCATTAAAAAAAAATAAAAAACAAGAACAAGATATGTATAAGGTTCAATCTCAAATCCTAAAAAAACGTTTTTTAGAGAAAAATTATCCAGCTAATTTTCTAGATGAAAAAATAGAAGAAGTAACCAACATGGACAGGTCAGATTTATTAAAATATAAAATCAAAAATAAGAAATTCACTGATGATAAACTAGCAAATAGACTTATCTTCCAACATAGCACGCAGAGTGGACAACTTAGGAACATCATACAAAAACACTGGGGAATTCTCACAAGAGATGCAGCATTAAATGAATTTTTAGGCGATGGACCTAACAATTTTTAGAAAGGTTCCCAATCTTAAGTTTCAACTATCCCAATGTATTAAAGAAGTAGACAACAACAAAGTAAAAAATTGGTTGCTACTATCTGAAATGGGTTTTAGAAAGTGTCAATTCTGCAATGCTTGCAAATTTATGAAAAAAACTCAAATTCTGTAAAAAAAAATTTTCTGGAGATAACAAAAGGGAGTACAGTATAGATCAATTTATTACTTGCAATAGCAAAAACGTAATTTACATGTTACGATGCTCATGCAATTTAATCTATATAGGGCGTACCTCTAGACTTCTAAAAATTAGGATGAATGAGCATATTTACAATATTGAAAAGGGTTATGCTAATCATACAGTATCGTCTCACTTTGATAAAAAGCACAATAGAAATGTAAAGGATTTGGAATTTCTGGGCATTAGGAAATTAGAACAGAATTGGAAGGGAGGAGACACACAGAATAGATTGGGACAATTGGAAATGAAGTGGATCCATATTATGGATAGCTTCATATCCAATGGTCTTAATAAAGATTTTGAAATCCATCACTTTTTGTGAAAGTTATTTATAAGTACAGCTACGAAGGCTATAAAATCTATATATGTCTTTTTTAATTTTTTATTTTTTTTAATTTTTAATAATTTTTTTTTTTTTTAATTTTTCTTAATTTTTTTTTTTAATTTTTTAATTTTTAATTTTAATAATTTTTTTTTTTAATTTTTAATTTACATTTTTTTTTTTTTTATTTATTTTTTTTTTTTTTGTCCACACTTATATTATCAGTGCTAAATAGTTTTAGAATGTTTCACGAACTTATTTTCAATATATGGAACCCCAAATGTAAAATTAAACACAGTTAGAAACAGTAACCTCAACATCCTATCATAACTTTTCAGCGCAAACACACAAAAGTACAATATATGTTTTTAAACATGTTACATGCTAACAAATAAAATCTATTTTTAAAAACATTGCGACACAATTAGGTTTATGATAAGGCTAGTAGTTTAATTATGGTCCGTAGGACATAGTCAGTAACATCACTAAAAAAAAAAATATATATATATAACTAATACCTTCACATTAAGGGGTTAAAGAAAACAAATACCTACATATATCATCAGTATAGACACTAATTGCAGGCACAATGTGATTATGCTTTTTGAAGTTTTGCATATATGTATAATGCTATAACATTATAATGCATAATTTCCCAATTCTGGTTATCCATCTTAACATCTATGCATATATCAACAAAATGTATAAAACTGAAAGAAGTTGAAAAACATACTAGTTGTTTAATGACAAATTACCTAAATGCCAACTTCCAAAATGGAGGATGTAACCACAAACCTGGCAGAAACTCATCAATGGATTGTTTAAAAGGACTCTTGGACATGCGCACTAACATTCCTTGACAAAGCATACCAGCGAAACGTACGTCGGAACTGAACTGTTCTATATTGAGTTTTATTGCGTCTCTACACTAGCCAGGACACCTGGGGGCTTAGCGCTATTGTCTTGCTACTAAAAAGGTTTTGGTTTCAGCGGTCACACTCCTGCTGATCCATTTACCTCTTTGCAAGTTTGGCGATTTGAAGCATTTGTTACAGCATATCTGCTTTTGTACCCTTACATTGTGGTGTTATCAAGGCTTATGTGATGCTTTTATATATTTTAAAATAAATTTGTATCCAAGTTTTGCCTAGTGTACTGTTTTCCCATCAGTATAAAGTGGGAGTGCGCATATCCTTGAGCTTAGTGGAAAGCTCCAACAAATGTGAGTAGTCATTTGTTACAAAACAACTACTTCCTCAAAGTGCCATTACAGATTCACACTATGTTGCAATTTTCTGTTTCCTTTTTTATGGGATCTCACTGAGGAATGCTAACAAGCTGAAAAACTCATCCAGAGGACACAGACATATCCTTGATTCAGAACATTATTTGGTTTTCCTTTTATGATTTTTGTTATCACATTTATTTCACATTTTTTTCTTTGTGATATTCGGTATATTTATTGTACTATTAACCCCTACACACCCCATCACAAATTAGCCCGCTACACAATTAACCCCTAACCACCACAACCTTTTCACAAACTACCCCACTACACTATTAACCCCTAAACTGCCAAATAGCCCTGCTCTAAAAACTCCCTAACCTATTAAACCCCTAACTGTCACAACCCCAATGCAAACTACCCCCTAACCCCCACGATCCCCCATAGCAAAATACCCCCTAACCTCAAAACAGCTAACCCCCCCAACAAACCTAAGCTAACACTACCTAAGTTACAAAAAATAAATAACCTACCATAACAAAAATAAAAAAACCTTCCATTCTAGAAATTAAAAAACTACCATTAAAAAAAATAAAAAACCCAATCAGTAAAACCTAACCTAAAGCTTAAGTCCCCTAAAAAAAATCACTCCAAAATTAAAAACCCTAAACTAACACTAAAACCTACTCTAAAAATTACCCTGAAAAGGACATTTGTCAGGGCAGTATCCTAGTTAAAGCAATGAGCTATTTTGCATAAAAAAGCCCTTTCCTTAAACCTGTTACCCCCTAATATATAATTAAAAAACCCTATCCTTAAAAGATGCCCTGAAAAGAAGAGCAAGGGTACCCTTATATAAGGGGGAACCTCATATTCAAGCTTCAGTGTGCGGCATTGACTGCATGAAGAGGGCATTGGGTGGAAGATAAGAATAAAAGAAGACAGATTGAACAAGAGGACACCTCCAGAGGAGCACCGTCATAGAAGAAGAAAGAAGAAGAGACCCCCACCATAGAAGAAAGAAGAAGAGCACCGGCATAGAAGAAGAATGGAGCCAAAGAAAAAGAGCGGCGCCAAAGAAGAAGAGCGGCTCCAAAGAAAAAGAGCCCCGCCATAGAAGAAGAAAGAAGAAGAGCGGCGCTAAAGAAGAAGAGCGGCACCAAAGAAGAAGAGCGGCGCCATAGAAGAAAAAGAAAGAAGAAGAAGAAAGAAGAAGAAGAAGAAGAAGAAAGAAGAAAAGCGGCGCCAAAGAAGAAGAAAGAAGAAGAGCACCACCATAGAAGAAGAAAGAAGAGGCGCGCCGCCACAAAAGAAGAAAGAAGAAGAGCGCCGCCATAGAAGAAGAAAGAAGAAGAGCGCCGCCACAAAAGAAGAAGAGCGCCGCCACAAAAGAAGAAAGAAGAAGAGCGCCGCCACAAAAGAAGAAGAGCGCCGCCACAAAAGAAGAAGAGCGCCGCCACAAAAGAAGAAGAGCGCCGCCATAAAAAAAAGAGCGCTGCTATAGAAGAAGAAGGAAGAAGAGCACCTACATAGAAAAAGAGCACCGCCATAGAAGAAAGAAGAAGAGCACCTCCATAGAAAAAGAGCGCCGCCATAGAAGAAGAAAGAAGAGGAGCGCCACCATAGAAGAAGAAAGAAGAAGAAGAGCACTGCCACAGAAGAAGAAAGAAGAACACCGCCATAGAGGAAGAAAGAAGAGCACCACCATAGAGGAAGAAAGAAGAGGAGCGTCGCCATAGAAGAAGAAAGAAGAGCGCCGCCATAGAAGAAGAAAGTAGAAGAGCGCCGCCATAGAAGAAGAAAGAAGAAGAGCGCCGCCATAAAAAAAGAGTGCTGCTATAGAAGAAGAAGGAAGAAGAGCACCTACATAGAAAAAGAGCGCCGCCATAGAAGAAGAAAGAAGAAGAGCGCCGCCATAGAAAAAGAGCGCCGCCATAGAAGAATAAAGAAGAGGAGCGCCGCCATAGAAGAAGAAAGAAGAAGGAGAGCACTGCCATAGAAGAAGAAAGAACACCGCCATAGAAGAAGAAAGAAGAAAGAAGAGCACCGCCATAGAAGAAGAAAGAAGAGGCGCACCGCCATAGAAGAAGAAATAAGAGCACCGCCATAGAAGAAGAAATAAGAAGAGCACCACCATAGAAGAAGAAAGAAGAAGAGCGCCACCATAGAAGAAGAAAGAAGAGCACCGCCATAGAAGAAGAAATAAGAAGAGCACCACCATAGAAGAAGAAAGAAGAAGAGCGCCGCCATAGAAGAAGAAAGAAGAAGAGCACCGCCATAGAAGAAGAAAGAAGAAGAGCGCCGCCATAGAAGAAGAAAAGCGCCGCCATAGAAAAATAGCGCTGCCATAGAAGAAGAAAGAAGAGGATTGCCGCCATAGAAGAAGAAAGAAAAAAAGCACTGCCATAGAAGAAGAAGGAAGAACACTGCCATAGGGGAAGAAAGAAGAGCACCGCCATAGAGGAAGAAAGAAGAGGAGCGTCGCCATAGAAGAAGAAAGAAGAAGAGCACCGCCATAGAAGAAGAGCGCCGCCATAGAAGAAGAAAGAAGAGTAGGGCCACTGGAGCTACCTACTTAAGGAGCCAGATTCAAGTTAGTGAGTACTAACTTTTGGAGTCAGTGATATTTTTCTTTTTTTTTCTGGGTGGGGGGGGGGGTTAGGTTAAGGATGGAAAAAGAGTTATATCACTGATGCCCTTTTATTGCAACCTTTTTTTTAGGATAGGGTATTTTATTTATTTTTTAAGCAAAAGAGCTATATCACTGATGCTCTTATCATGGATTCTGTTTTTAGGATAGTAAGTTTTTTTTATTGCTTGTATTAGGGGTGTAACTAGACTTCACTGGGCCGCAGGGCAAAGGCTGTGGAGGGGCCCCCATTTCAGCAGCGCCATTTCTGTCTGTTTTTAACAAAGCAGAAACTGAGTCCACAACCACTTAGGGAAAATAGGAGCTGCTTCTCTGTGACTGTAAGTAACCCTCCCCTCTGGTTAGTCTGCTCCAGAGGATATGTGATTGCTCAGGCTTCCTGTACAAATATGGTGGCAGGTTTTTCTGTACAGCAATACTGTGGTGGCCATCTTGAAAACCCAGCCACCAAATTGTAAAGGTAAATATTGCACTCTCAATAGACTGTGATACCGGTTTGGCACGGGGGCTCACAAAGTGGATAAGCATAATGCAGATGAAGTCCTGGCTTTGTCAGCAAAAATGACCAATACTGATTGCAGGGGGGCCTGGTCTCAGTTGAAACTTCTGAAAACCCTGTAGTTATGCCCCTTGCTTGTATATACCTATACAGAGTGGTTAAACACATAGTTTAAGTCAGCTTTGTAGTGGCAATACTGAACCAGAGCTAAATGCGAGAGAGTAAACCAATGACAAATGTGTGTAGCAACCAATCACCAGTTGTATCCAGCTACATTGCATTCTACAGATGACTTTACCTATGATTTTATTTTCCTTACTATGGTTAAAACACATAGGGGATGATCACAATAACTTAGAAACGTTTATCAAATGACTTATCTACACAAATCCACATAGACTTTAATAGTAATTTTCTGTTAAAAATGATTAGATACATTTTTCTAAACTATTCTGATCGACCCCTCAGTGAGTGCATTTTATTAATGCACTAGACCTTACATATAATGCATTACAGCATTTTACTATTGCTCTGTTATAACCCTGAGCATGATCAACACTTAATAATGGTGTGTGTTGAAATGATAAAGATACATTTTCTGTTTGTGTATTTTAGTTTGAGTTATCTGTTGAAAGTGAATACTCTGATATGAAATATTTTGGAATTCATTCAGATTTTTTTCATCAGAGAGAACATAATCTCTTAGCACCAGATTACAAGTGGAGCGCTAATTAACGCTCCTGCACGACCGTTAACTGCGCTAGAAATGTTGTGCTCATCAGGATGTGCTCATAGTACGAGTTAATAGTAAACTGTTTTCACTCTCATGCTAACCCAACAAGCTAAAAAAGCTGAAGTTAGAACATGGCGTGCGCGTTCACGTACTCCCCCATAGAAGTCAATAGAGAAAAAAAAGTGGGGAAAAAATCCACCCCACTCTCGCGCATAGGCCACTAGTTATGAAAGTCTGGCGGACCTGATCCGCCAGTGCGGATCAGGTCCGCCAGACTTCGCTGAATACGGCGAGCAATATGCTTGCCGTATTCATTATTGCACCAGCAGCTCACAAGAGCTGCTGGTGCAACAGCGCCTCCTGCAGACTCGCGGCCAATAGGCTACCAGCAGGGGGGTGTCAATCAACCCGATCGGGTTGTATTGTTGCGATGTCTGTCCGCCTGCTCAGAGCAGGCGGACAGGTTATGGAGCAGCAGTCTTTGTGACCGCTGCTTCATAACTGCTGTTTCTGGCGAGTCTGATGACTCGCCAGAAACACGGAGCATCAAGCTCCTTACGGAGCTTGATACATATGCCCCATAGTCTCATGTGCGCTAACCCAACATGAAAATATGAATATTTCACATTCCAATGTTCTTTAAATAACATAATATGTTCTATTTATTCATAAAAACACATTTCTACATATATCGGATGTTTTTTGGTACAATATACTGTATATCTATACATATAAACAGCAGGCAGGCCAGCACTCACGGTTAACATTTCATCCACCCAGGGTGCTTCAAAAGTATTGATAGTAGTGAAGAAAAGGGATGCACTCGCCAGGATTTTTAAAGTTACCATTTAATGTTGTGGATTGTTATTTTGTATTGTCTGACAAAAGGGGTAACACCCCGAAACGTTACATTAAATGGTAACTTTGAAAATCCTGGCGAGTGCATCCCTTTTCTTCACTACTATCTCTCTCTCTCAATAATTTATATATATATAGGTATAGCTATATACAGATATATATAGGAATATCTATTTACAAATACAAAGAAAAAATTCTGCTATATTTACAGTAAATACATTTTGTTTCATTTTTTGAATGTTGCTAAACATTCGCCCCTCCCTACATATGAACTAACACTTATGTAATGATGAGGCCCAAAAATGTGCCTTGTGCAGGTTTATTGCAGTATAAGTGACCCTGCAGAGTGCATTAAGCTGTAGCATATGCAGAGTTGGTGGGGAGGGTAGAAAACAAGCTTATTTTGAAAACAAGGCAAGGAGTTAAATTAAATTTAATTTGGTTATAAAATGTACTTTGTTCTCTTGGTATCCATTAATTTTAAGCATATATAGGTATGCTCAGTAGCACCAGTGCACTACTGGGAATTAGCTGATTGTAGGTTTCACACATTTGCATCCTGTCATTGGTTCACAAGATGTATTAAGCTATAGGTCACAGTAGTGCATTGCTGCTCTAGTGCAATAATATTTTTTTTTGCACTTTCATCTCCAGTTAAGAAGTTCAGAGCTTATTAGGCCACTGCATTCAGAGGTTTCGGAGCCAGATTTCTTCTTGTGAATTTGCAACACACTAAGATTTGTGATCCAGATCCAATATTGCACTTTCCCAATCAGAATTATATTACAGTATATGCATAAGCAGAACTGCTGTTAAAGGGACACTGAACCCAAATTTTTCTTTCGTGATTCAGAGCATGCAATTTTAAACAACTTTCTAATTAACTCCTATTATCAATTTTTCTTTGTTCTCTTGCTATCTTTATTTGAAAAAGAAGGCATCTAAGCTATTTGTTTGGTTGAGTACCCTGGAAAGCACTTGTTCATTGGTGGATGAAAGTATCCACCAATCAGCAAGAACAACTTAGGTTGTTCGCCAAAAATGGGCCGGCATCTAGACTTACATTCTTGCCTTTCAAATAAAGATACCAAGAGAATGAAGAAAATGTGATAATAGGAGTAAATTAGAAAGTTGCTTAAAAATCTGAATCACAAAAGAAATAATTTGGGTTCAGTGTCCCTTTAAGTGTCAAGTGGAGCAAGAAAATACATGTTTAAAGGGGCAGTCTAGTCAAAATTAAACTTTCATGATTCAGATAGACCATGCAATTTTAAACAACTTCCCAATTTACTTTTATCATCAAATTTGCTTTGTATTCTGTTTACTCTATGTATTCTTGTACTCTTTGTATTCTTTATTGAAAGCTAAACCTAGGTAGGCTAATATGCTAATTTATTAGCCCTTGAAGGCCGCCTCTTATCTCAGGGCATTTTAACACTTTTTTTACAGCTAGAAACAGCACTAGTTCCTGTGTTACATATAGATAATATTGTGCTCACTCCCGTGGAGTTACCTAGGAACCAGCATTAATTGGCTAAAATGCAAGTCTGTCAAAAGAACTGAAATAAGCGGGCAGTCTGCTGAGGCTTAGATACAAGGTAATCACAAAGGGAAAAAGTGTATTAATAAAACAGTGTTGGTTATGCAAAACTGGGGAATGGGTAATAAAGGGATTCTCTATCTTTTTAAACAATACCAATTCTGGTGTAGGCTGTCCCTTTAAGACAGAAATGGAGACTTTACTATAGATGCAACTACAATAGGAACGTTTTTTCTTTATGTTTGATGTTATCAGTGTGGTTATGCCATTGATATCACAAGTAATATCATCAATATCATGTTCTCAAAGACTAACCAAATAAATGATACTCTAATCAGACTCTATATGGTTTTAGTCATGCAGTATTTGACATGACAAGGTGATGTTAAATGTATGAGTGCTGTGCAATGTGTGTTTTAATGATATTATCTAATTTATGGAGCTTCATTGATTGTTCCCCCCCTGGCAATAACATCAAATGTACTTTTCTTTTGGTAGCACTCTCAGTATTTCTGATTCTGACACGTCTAAATAAAAAAATAAAGATAAAAAATAAAAATCTAAACATATGCGATTGAAAATTCTAGGGCTGCAACCAATGATTATTTTCATAATCGATTAATTGGACAAAAAAAAAAAATCTATATATTTTTTCCTATATTTAAAATAAAATCCACATACTAAGTGTTACAAATATAAACCTAAATGGGAATGTCTGGGGTTTTGCTGTTTCTCTTGTTCAGAGAAGGATTGCCTGGTATTTCGGGGCTGGACTGTACTGTGAAGTCAGGATCAGACTGATATGCTACAGGAAAGTTCTACTCTGTGAAAGGCACATATTGAGCAAAAAGAGGCTGTTTCTAGGGTGGTAACTAGCCATAGAACAAGCTATTATGCTATTGTTCGTTCCCAGGTTGAGCGCTTCTCTTTTTATTTATATAAATGGGAATGTGATCTCCCTAATATCTTGGTCAGATGAGCACATATGGCTATTGATGCCTACTCATTTTTATATGCATACAATGTTCTAAAGATGACATACACTTAATAATAACGTGATAGCACCAGGTTAATCAATGTCCCTTTGAACCTGTGTATGTGAATGGTCAGCATATATAGTAATCCACTTGCTCCAATTTAATGGGTGTTGAACTAAGTTCCACCCTGAACATAGGATAAATCTGGGAAACACAGACTAACACCTTCCCTTGTGTTAGAACTAGGATCCTCCCACCTCAGATTGCAGAAATGCATTGTTAAGCGCTTCTCTTCAGTAACATGTGTCATGTCTCATAAACACACCTTAGACAAAATGTACGTTACTCACAGTTTACCTCTGCGGAGAGGGAGGAGGAAATCCGGAGACTGTTGGGCTGGTTCCAAATCCTTCCGTTGTAATGTTGGTTCAATAGGAAAGTAATCCAGTCCTACTGCTTTGCCGCAACTTGATCATTTCAATCACAATGATGTCACTCAAGTAACTCTCCTAATCCCACAGGATCCTTCTGGCTACAGACCACAACCGTTCCCCTGCAGGACCCAGCTGCTTGTTAGTGCTCACTCCGACCCCAAACATAGCAAACATAGCATAAGAACAAGCACAGTTAAGGAGCACCGGTCAAGCTGCGGGTTGTAAATACAAATTTTATTTATTTATTCACTTTAAAAAGAAAACGAACGGGTTATACACATGACATTAGGCTTAGAGTACGGCGTTACGCCAAAACATGTCAGCCTTGCAATATTTCTAAACCCTTTACCTTGTTTCACCTGGGCGGTGTATAACCCGTTCGTTTTCTTTTTAAAGTAAATTAATAAATGTAATTTTTATTTACAACCCGTAGCTTGCCCGGTGCTTCTTAACTTTGTTTGTTCTTATGTTACAAATATAAACTTCAGACTAAAACTTTACATTAACACAACTGGTTGTCCAATTTTTGCAAGCAGCAGAACACATTTTTAGAATTAAGCAAAACAAAAGTTTGAAAAGAGGTAGATTATCACTTTTTATCACATTTTGTTATTCATTCTTTCAGAAACTTTGCATTGAAATGCAAAAATGTCAAAAATGACCACATGCTCGTTTTGCAAGTTGTATTGCCTGCAGCAGAGAAGAGGAGCTCAGATGGTGTTCAGGTACCTGAGATGCATAAGTAGGGTTCTGCCAATTTCGGCAAGGTGGGATATTTATCATTGTTAGCTCTTTACCAATGCAAGGGGCATCTTAACAAAGTGAGCCTGAAGTTCATTCTAACATAAAAATATCTTTATCTATATGCAATGGTAAATAACCAGCTATAAGGTTAGGGAAAAAAATATCTAGTCCGCTCTTAAAATAACATATATACTTATACAAGTTGAATTTAATACATATTACAATTACTTTAAAATATAAAAAAACTATTTAAAAAAGTCAAAAGTGCTAAGGACTGTATATCAAAAACAGGACAATGCCTTACACATTTATCTATACAGTACATATAATCAGCAAGCAATCCGCTAATAATTTTTCAAACAGATAATAGTGCATATCAATTAAAATTATAACTCCCATCAAATTAGGGCTAGGTATAAATAAGAAGCTCAGCACTATATCATGAAAAGCATAGTCGCAAATCACCTGATTTAATATAAACAATCCTAATGATGACTCCCAGGGACGAAACTACAGGGGGTGCAGAGGTCGCAATTGCTACTGGGCCCTCAAGGGTGGGGGCCCAGCTTAAAAAAAAATAAAATGTTGACCTGCCACTGCCTGCACTGATATCATGTGTGTGACATGATGCTTCACTAGTGTCTCTGACTACAGGAGTTAGTGTTTCTGTTTTACCCATTGGTGTTTATATGTATGTATGTATGTGTGTATGTATGTATGTATGTGACTGCGTGTGTGTGTGTGTGTGTGTGTGTGTGTGTGTGACTATGTGTATTTTTGTGGAACCAGCAAATTACAGACCTTGTTATTACAGCATGGGGGGGCAGAGGGGAAACAGTGTCAGTTTATACAGTACCACTATATATAGTACGGGGGGCTGGACCATGTCACAGACTACTGTGGTCACTTTATAAAGTACTGGGGCGGGTAGGGTCAGGCCAGTCATCTCACCGACAGATTACAGACTGTGTCACTGACTCACTATATACAGTACTGGTGAGTTAAACAGTGTCACTATATACAGTAATAGGGGGTCAGACCATCTCACAGACTGTGGGCACAGTGTACCTCCTTTTGCAGACATGTAATCCGATTCACATTTTTTTTCCGTGTTAAAAAAAAAGATATGTATCAAATTCACTTTTTTTTGGGTGGGGTGGGGGTGGGGGGCCCTTCTTAGATTCTTGCACCTGGGCCCTGTGGTTTCTAGATACGTCTCTGATGACTCCTATTATTTCTGGGTTGCACATAAGCCCGGAGTAGTTGTGAACTTAAAAAGAAACTTATGCTGTCCTGAAAAAGTGAAAAGTAAACGTCTGTAGACATCCTTTAGGCTAAGGGCATAACCATAAAACACAATACCATGTGCATAAACTCATTGGAGTGAAGCATCTGGTGCTGTGCACAGACCAACTAATTGCAAACCAACTAATCGATTATGAGATTCGTTGAAAACTATTTTAATAATTGATTATTATCGATTATATCGATTAGTTGTTGCAGCTCTAAATTCATTAGCATGTTACAAACCTACCACTTTTTTTTTCAAATCAATATTAAAATCATGTCACTGTGTAGGGTATCATATACATTAAAACATTTGTGGTTCATATTTCTGACACAAATGTCCAGTAATGCATCCTGAATAACTCTCTTGTGATGATCTTCAGCAAGATGCACAGACATAATACGCAACACACCGATAGAAAAGTGCCACATCACAAATCAATACACATAAAGTATTAGCATAGGTGAAATTTCACTATTCAGCAATGAATACCGGATATGGCAGCAAACAGCAGCATCCGTCTTGTTTCATCGCAGGATATATCAGTGCAAAAGAGCAACACACAAAGACCTGTGAAAATCCAGATATTTATTTGTGGCACTTTCACACTGATGAATCCGGACGTGAAAAAAGAAGAATGCTATTGCCTGCAAAATGCCAAATCCCAAAATGTCGCCCATGTCTTTTAATATATAAGGGACAATTTTCCCTGCCTCATTTACAGCTGTGTTTGTTGACTTACACATTTGTGTATACAAAATGAGCTTAAAAGGGACACTAAACCCAATTTTTTTTATTTCATGATTTAGATAGAGCATGTGATTTTAAGCAACTTTCTAATTTACTCCCATTATCATTTTTTCTTCATTCTCTTGCTATCTTTATTTAAAAAGCAGGAATGTGATGCATAGGAGCCGGCCCATTTTTGGTTGAGAACCTGGGTTATGCTTGCTTATTGGTGGGTAAATGTAAGCCTGCAATACGCGAGCGCTATCCATGGTGCTGAACCTAAAATGGTCTGGCTGCTAAGATTTACATTCCTGCTTTTAAAATAAAGATAGCAAGAGAACAAAGAAAAATTGATAATGGGAGTAAATTAGAACGTTGCTTAAAAATTCATGCTCTATCTGAATCATGAAAGAAAAATAAAATTGTGTTCAGTGTCCCTTTAACAGTTATTGGCGCTTATCCCTCTAATTATAAAGTTTATAAAACACCAAAGTGTAAAAGTCAAACACAAAGGCCAATAATGGTTGTAAATTCCCTGCTTGTACCGATAGCAGTTAAACAGCAGAGCAGATATTAATGCTGGCAGCAGGTTCCAGTAAGTGGAAATTAATAGTGATAGCTAGTAATGTATACAGGACTCGCAACAGGTAGTTTGTGACACTATTATAAAGCTGTCACAATTAATTATACTCTGTCATTAAGCTCTCGCTACCTTTCTTTCCTTTACACCAACTCAATCCTGATGTAAAGCCATTACTTGATGGGACCTTTGAGAGAAAAAAATGAGCAGAATGGAAAAAAATACATTTCTAAGACCTGTATGTGTATGTATGAAAGGTTTATAAAAAAAATAAATGTAATTAAAGGGGCATGAAACCCAATTTTTTTCATTCATGTCAGAAAAAGCTTGTGTTTTTAAACAACTTTCCAATTTACTTCTATTGTTTAATTTGTTTTGTTCACTTGGTATCCTTTGTTGAAAAGGATACCTAGGTAGGCACAGAAGCTGCTAATTGGTGGCTGATCACATATACCTTGTGTTATTGGCTCACCCAGTGCGTTAACTAGCTCCTAGTAGTGCAATACTGCTTCTTCAACAAAGGATGTCCAAATAATGAAGCCAATTAGATAATAGAAGTAAATTGGAATGTTTAAGTTGCATGTTCTATCTGAATAAAATAATTTAAATGTCATTGCATAATTTGCCTGTTTTTTCACCTACCTTAGTAATATTTATTATTTATTCTAATGTGATTTAACAACAAAAAAAATCAAAACATAAAACCCAATGCTTCATTATAATAATTCAGGTAGATCATAAAATCCTAAACAATGTTCCAGTTTACTTCTGTCATTAACTTTGCTTATATTAGGAAATTTGCTTCATTCTCTGGAATTGTTTGTTGAAGGAGCAGCAATGCCTTACTAGGACCTAGCTGAAAACATCAAGTGAGCCTATGACAAGATGCATATATATGCTACTATTTACCAGTAGTGCTTTGCTGCTCCTAAGCTTACCTAGAAGGGGCATAACTCCAGGGGTCTTGCACTGTAATCAGTAATGCTGTCACCACAGTGGGGCCTGCTGGGACCTGGGCTCCCCCTGCATTATGTCTAGCCCCTTTGAGTGCTCTCTGCAAAACAGGGCTCACAGTTTAAGGCAAGTGTATGGATTTGTATTTCCATACAGAGTGTAGGGGTCTCCAATATGGCAAGCACAGTATTGCAGTACAAAGCAGTCACTGAGGGCTGTGCAAGAGCGTATTGTTTGGTGTGAACTAACCAAGGGAGAAGGAAGCTCTCAGTCACAGTGAAGCGGCTTCACTTCTGTGAAATATGGGGGTGTCAGTATAAGTCATCACAATACCTAATTAACAACAATTTAGAGTTTGTGGCGCTACTGAAACAGGGGGCTGTGTCATAGCTTCTGTCCTGGGGCCCCTGCTTATGTTTTTTAAACAAAGGATACCAAAAGAACAAAGCAAATTCAATTATATAATTAATTAGAATTTATTTTTTAAATGTAATGCTCTATCCGAATCATGACAGTTTCATTTTGACTTTACTGTCCCTTTGACTGAGCAGATGTCATGGTTACCCTACCAGGGAGAATATTTTACTAAGCAAACTTACAATATATCTGCTATTAAAAAGGCTGATTAGATTTTCTGTGATATGCACAGGAGAAGTCATGTGGTACAGATTTCAGAGCATTCTAATTGATACATATGCAGAATGCACCTCGAGCACCTACATAGGACATACAGACCAATCATAGGCTGCTTATTATTCCCAGATTAATTCAGATAGAAAATACAATTTTAAACAACTTTCCAATCTACGTCTATTATATAATTTGCTTCATTCTTTGAGTATCTTTTGTTGAAGAAGCAGCAATGTTTCACTGGGAGCTTGCTGAACACATGAGTAAGCCAAAGACAAAAGGCATATATGTGCAGCAACCAATCAGCGGCTCCTGTATCTACCTAAGTATCCTTTCCAACAAAGCATACCAAGAGAACAATTCAAATTAGATAATAGATATCATTTAGAAAGTTGTATACAATGGCATGCTCTATCTGAATCATGAAAGAATAAATTGGGTTTCATTTCCCTTTAACGTTGTGTGCTCCAAAATTACACTGCGCTGGAGCACTTGTGGTGCAGGAACATGCAAATTGCCTGCAAACAGTAATAAGCAGCATCCATTAAAATGTTACTTCCTAAATTCATTACCACCTTATCACCCCAAACATGTGTCCAGAGCGATTGACAGGCCCTGCTGTTGTGCAATTGGTTGGCCAGAGTAGGAGGTGAGGCTACATGAGCTTGTCTGCTGCTCACTCACTTCGCATATGAATGGGCAGGTTCCCTAGCTGGTAACTTTGTCTGTCCACTACTTAATAAACTGAGCTCATCAGAGTCTAAACAGTGCTAATCAAAGCAGGCTTTTTTAACAGCAAACTTGCTTAGCAAACTATTTTACAGCAACAGAGTGCCGTGATAGTATGTGGTGGGATATGTCATTGATAATAGCAGCTCCCCATAGCTATATTTTGTGTGCAATCAGAAAAACAGTATTCCAATCCATTCAAACAGCTTTTCTCATTTTTGAACTGTTTTCAATTTTGACAGCCTCTACCTTTTCAAAATCTATACTTCAATATAATTTCAAACTGCATATCTTGACTGTTTGCTTAGATTTTTTCCCCAATAGTTTGTGCTAACATATTAAACTGCTGTTTCATGGTTTAATAAATATATCTATAAGTCACACTTATAAATTATGAAACTTGTACACACCTACTTTAATTATGAACAAGCGATTGGACACGCAGGTTGCAGCTAAATAGATATAAGATCATTTACTCATTTGAAAAAGCAATATTTGGGTCATATGGTTCATTGAGTTGATCTGTGTTGCTATGGTGCCTATATTGGGGTGTCAGCATTGTTTAGAGCCCAAGACAGCCTAATGTCACCTAGTAGACAGATCACTGACATTTTTATAAAGAGTTGCTGTTTGTATGGGGTGAATGCTGTCTTTAGGATATAAGGATACCTAGCCCCATGCAATAAAACATTAAGTAAATGATTGGCAATTTTGTGTCAGGGCATGAGATCTATTAGAGGGCACCTCATTTTTAAAAATATTGTCTTGAGCTCTTCTTATGTGGTGTATCTGACAGATATGCTTGTTGTAACAGATGCCCCTCTCCTTTATAAAAGCCTTCCCTGATGCCAAGTGATCAACATTATTATGGTGAGCACTTGTAGATTAGCAGGGGGATCACCATTCCCCATGCTACTAAAGTGATAGTGATCCCTCAATAAAAAAATGTTTCACAAGTCCCTTTAGGGTTATACAAAGGACAGTATAAAGGTTTAAATCTTAGAACATTCTCAATTGGGTTCTGTTAGAGGGCACAGTATATATATATATATATAAAGCATAGTCTAAAAATAGTGCAGCTGCACTCAAAAAAATAAAAATCAATACAAAATAATAAAAGTCTCCAAGTATTGTCCAATGTAGTGTATCAATTTCAAATGGCATCTCCACATTACCCTCTGGATCTAAGGCAAACAAATACTCCACATGAGACACAAAAAAGGGGCGCCAAATTATTTTAGCTCCCCTTGTTTTTGCTTCACTTGCACTATAAAGGTTTTGTTATAGCCCCAATCTCTTCTGTCCCTTATCATTTACGTTTAAACAATGAACAAGAAAAGTGCTGCAAAAGCTGCTTTAAAAACCTTCCTTTACACTTACAAAGGAAAGCAGAGGATGCTATATAAAAAAACAGAACAGAAATGAAAATCGCTTACATTTTAAATCAGTCTAGCTTTTAATGGTGAGGCAGAAACATAAACTTAAAGGGACATGAAACCCAATTTTTCTTCTTCCATGATTTAGAAAGAGCATACAATTATAAACAACTTTCTAATTTACTTCTATTATCTAATTTGCTTCATTCTCTTGATATTCTTTGCTGAAAAGCATATCTAGATATGCTTAGTAGCTGCTGATTGGTAGCTGCACATAGATGCCTCCTGTGATTGGCTCACCATGTGCATTGCTATTTCTTAATTAAAGGATATCTAAAGAATGAAGCAATTTAGATAATAGAAGTAAATTGGTATGTTGTTTAAAATTGTATTCTCTACCTTAATCATGAAAAAAAAATGTGGGTATAGTGTCCCTTTAAGAGCGAGAGAGTGTTATGAATTACTCTCTTACATATGAATAAAATAAACACACCCAAAGAACGCCTAACTCAGCTCAACCACTAACACTAGAAGACCAGATTTTATAAAGCAAAGCTTATGTTTAAAATGTATTCATTTAATGTGCGTTTATAAATTAAAGCCAATAACATTTCTTTCCTCTTTGTACTTTATTGCATTTAGTAGCAGTTTGTGTCACCAGACGATGCCCTTTGAATGAATCTACTGATTCATAGAGTGCCCTTATGAACTCAGTAGAGTTGCATAGTTTCATGGCAGCTTACTAGGGAGATCTGTCCGGCTAGGACTGTTTGATAAATGAAGAGGTAAGGGAATAAACACAGTGGGTTAGATTACAAGTGGTGCGCTAATGTTAGCGTATGCGCAATATTAAAATATCGAGGGCAGGTTAATTTGTAGAAATATTACAAGTTGAAAGTAAATGCGTTCGCTTGCGCGTAATCAAATTTAAACGCACAACAGGTTAGCGTGACTGAAAACCTTGTGCAAAAGGGTTAGGAATATAATAAAAGTTGCACCAAAAACAACATAAATATATTAAAACAGTTACACTCATATAAACACTATCTTATCAAATTATTCATAAAAATATTAATAAAAATTTTACAGTACATAGACATGTATTAGACTGCAAAGGACTATATAATATATATATATATGTATCTAAACAATAATTCTATAATAATATTAAATAATGTGTTTTAATGTGTATTTACTGAAAATATTTAACATTTCAATGTTCTTTATATAGGGAAAATATTCTTTGCATTTTTAAATTGATATTCCTATAGTCAGACAACGTACAAGCTAGAACAAAACTGTTTTAGGCAGAGGCCAACACGTTCGCTACAATTTGCTTTTTATGTAATATAAGCACTTAGTTTAATGCCAAGAATCTAGTGGCTTCATTCTTAAACTGATATTAGCTGCTAAATAACTTTTTTTTACCACTATTATAGGAATATGAAATTAAAAATAATAAATTTAAAAAACGCATATCATGAAAATGAAAGAGCTGCAATTTTTTGTATAGGTAAGCTTAAAGGGATATTAAGCCCACACATTTTATTTCATGATTTATATAGAGCAAACAACTTTAAACAATTTTCCCATTTACTTCTATTATCTAATTTGTTCCATTCTCTTGGTATCCTTTGTTGAAAAACATGCCTAGGTAGGCTCAAGGGCTGAGAACTGCTGCAGATTTGTATCCGCAGAAATAAAGCTTACCAATGTGTTCAGCTAGCTCCCATTAGTGCCCTGCTGCTCCTTCAATAAAGGATACCAAGAGAATAAAGAAAATGTGATAATAGAACTAAATTTCAGAAGTTGTTTAAAACTGTATGATCAATCTGATACATGAAAGAAAAATTTTAGGCTTCAAGTCCTTTTAAGTTGAAGCTCTTTAAACTGATATTGAAAATAGCAGGAAGCACTAACTTAAATGCTTACTTACTGGCTGATATGGACAACTCCGACAGCTCTATTGGTGAACAGAAACAGACCTCACAAGCATGAAAACAAAACACCTGTAATAAATTTTAAATCCCACTTTTTTGATACATCAAAGAAAACATTTGATATTAACGACACTTTATGTTTTGCATGTGTATGGGCCAAATAGATAACGGTGCCAGGCAGATGTTTAGTAAACTCGTTAAAGGGACATAGTAGTCATATGCTAAATCACTTGGAAGTGATGCAGCATAATTGTAAAAAGCAGACAAGAAAATCAACTGAACATCTCTATGTAAAAAAGGGAAGATATTTTACCTTAAAATTTCTTGAGCTCACCATAGTAAGTGTTTTGTAAACAGTTACACTTCAGATATTGTCCAGTTGCCAATTGAAAAAAACAATAGCCAATAAGCATCAGCAATGCTGAGGTCATGCTTTGCTTTGCTGGGATTTTGTGAGATTTAAAAGTAAACCTCCTTAAAATGAATAGGAAAACAACATGACTGTGTCTGCCCATACCAGATGCACACTCCCTTGCAAGTCCTGAGACTAGCCCCCTGATGAGGACGTTTTGAGGTAAAATATCTGTCTTTTTTACATAGAGATGTTCAGGTGATATTTTATAGTCAGCTTTTTACAGCTCTGCTGTATCACTTTCAAGTACTTCAACATTTGGGTATCATGTCCCTATAAAGTTACAACAATGGTGTTTACTATGTGTAAGCATCAGGTTTCCTTAAATCTCCTCCACTATTTTTCTTTCTTTCACCTATAACTTCATTTCATTCTACTCATTAGCAAATCCGGCCTCTGTCATCTGGGGTACAACTACATTTATAAGGTTAGTAGGTGGCAGGTTGAGTGTGGGAGGACATGTAACAGATTGCAATAATAAAGGTCCTGTTGAAATGAAAATCACTTATCAAGACTTTTTTTACTTTGTAATACACATAGTAAAAAAATACTTATTTCATCATATACAATATTAGTGCCAAATATCATGAATGAAGGAAATAGAGCTTACTAGTACCTGGTTTCTCAACAGCCGGGCCGTGACAGCCCTGCTGATGGGCCTTGACCCAACATCCCCCCACTGCATACTCTTGACAGGTCAACCACTCCATACATCAGGAATACTATTTAGGCTTTTCAGATTCCCATTGCACATATGCATGGGCCCTGGGCATGTAGCAGAAGCCCAATGGGAGGACAGCGCGGGACAGGGAGCAGACAGGACTGGACAATGACAACAGTATATATCAATATATATATATATAGTCCCAAAATGGTTTTACACTCCTAATCCCCAATTTAGCAACAGCCAGGGTGCACATGTCAAAAAGAGTATGCAATGATCCAAGATGACTGCACTCACTGGGTATTTTAAATAAAAAATATGCTTTACTAGCACCTTTATCAAATGTCCCCAAAAGAGAAGAAAAAAAGTGATGTATCAGTGTAGGCGCATCCTCAGCGTGATGCCCCAAGGAAATCCTGTTTAAAAGTCACAGCACTGCAGCTTTTTATAGCCCCTCCTGTATGAGCAATCAAATATAACAACTGCAGCGATTCATTTTCATGCTATACAATACAAGTATATAATTGTACTACTGGGCCCTGGACATGCCTGGATAAAATTTATCGGGCCTTGAGGTCACTTGGGTTGAGAACCACTGTACTAGTACACTAAGGCCTAGATATCAATATCAATAGCACTTCTATTTTTGCACTCATATTAAAGGGACATAATACTCATATGCCAAATCACTTGAAACTGATGCAGTATAACTGTAAAAAGCTGACAGGAAAATATCACCTGAGCATCGCTATATAAAAATGGAAGATATTTTACCTCACAATCTCCTCAGCTCAGCAGAGAAAGTTCTGTGTTAAAAGTTATACTTCACCTGCTCCCAGCTGCAGGTAAAAATAAAAAAAAATGAAGAAATGAACAGCAGCCAATCAGCATCAGCAGTGATGAGGTCATGAACTCTTACTGTGATCTCATGAGATTTCATAGTAAGCTTCTTTTACCTGATTGGTGAAATAATATGAGAGTTCACGAGGCTCATCCCCTAAGCTGTCCTAGGACAGACAAACTAAAATGCTGCTTAGAAATCCTTTACAATGGGAGGTGGCTACTGAGGAACTTTTGAGATAAAATATCTTTTTTTTTTTACATAGAGATGTTCAGGAGATATTTTCTAGTCAGCTTTTTACAGCTATACTTCATCACTTTCAAGTGTTTAAACATTTGGGTATTATGGCCCTTTAAGTCAGTTATGTTTTATTGCACAAGAGAAGTCTAGGGACGTGCCTTTCAAACTTGGGGTCAGGATTCCCCAGGGGGTTCCTTACAAATATTTGTGGTCCCCACAAGATTTGATAATGTACTGAGAGTGTGTCTGTGTGTGTATATATGAGTGAGTGTGTGTGTTGATGAGTTTGTATATGTGTGTGTGTGTGTGTGTATGAGCGACTGTGTATTTATGAGTAAATGTGTGGGTTTGTGTATGAGTGAGTACATTTTCTTCCATGTTTTGCTTAAACGGACAGTTTACTCAAAACTTTTCTCTCTTTTAATTTGTTCCCAATGATCCCAATGATCCACTTTACCTGCTGGAGTGTATTACATTTTCCATTGTTCTCTCCAAGAATTGGTGATTGGTTTATGAACAGATGTAAGATAAAGAAGTAGGTATATGTACACAATGCGATAAAGTAATGAGATCTGATTATATCTACAAGTCTTAACCCATTTTATTAAGTTGTGGCTTCAAAACACAAAATCAGCTACTTCATATACACAAATAAGCCTTAAAAAAGCAAATCTCATACATTTTATACTCTGCAGCTGGTAACAAAAATAATTGGAAAAACATTAAGGGAAAAACAATTTTATGGTATACTGTCCCTTTAATGTGAGGCCGGGCCAGAAAGGAAATAAAAAGCAACCATGGAAAAATTGAAGACCAGCCCTATATTTCATTCCATAGATTGCACATTACACTTTATTATTATTATTTAGATTCCTACTATAATTATAATGAGTATACAGCAGTAAACATTAATATTTATCTCCTGGTGGTTTATTGCCTAGCTGAAAAACAATAAGTGTAAATCAAACGAAAAGAAAAATCTTTTCACTGTTCCCTGTTAACACTAACACTGTAAGCATCACCCAAAAAAAAAAAGAAATGGAGATCCCCCCCCCCCCTCAATGTTTTAAACAGTCTCCATAGAGTAACATGAAAAAGTTAAAATAAGAATCCTCACACTTTTGAAAGTAGTGGCTCAGAAAAGAGACCTTAAAGGGACACGGAAGTTAAAATTAAACTTTAATGTATAAGAGTAGCAATTTAAAGAAACTTTTCAATTTACTTATATTTTCATATTTACTTTGTTTTTGTTCTATCATTTGTTGAAAAGCATAACTAGATAATCCTCGGAGCAGAAATGCACTATTGGGAGATAGCTGCTGTATATATAAAAACAACCAGAAGAAAAGAACTGCAGCCCACAATATCAGTGCTGTAAATCAGGTAACAGTTTATTAATCCACAATCAAAAGGGACATTGCAGACATGAAAGCACCTGACATGTTTCACGCAGGCGTACCTGCGCTTCATCAGAGATGTATATATATGAAAGACTCATTAAGATCCTACCCACTGTTATAAAAAAAGACACCTGGCTTCAATAGGGTAAGAAGAATGGTTAATTACGGTGCACACTACGTGCAGTGCCATGACCCAGGGCTCCACTTTTGGCCATCCTCATCTACAGAAGAGGTACACCATCAAACACTTCATGACCTGCACCACCACACATCTAATGTACCTGCTAAATTGCAGTTGGCAAGACCACAGATGATGCCAGGGTGCACTTCGCAAATCACAGATCTGCCATCAGGAGTGCCATCAAAAACAGACAAAGTGACCAGCCAGTGGCAAGACACTTTTTGGACGCTGGGCACAGTGTCAATGACCTCCGCTTTGTATTAATTGATCATGTCCCCCCTTTGAGGGGTGGGGGAGATAGGAACAGAACATTGCTACAGGTAGAGGCAAGATGGATCCATAGTTGTAACACCCTACAGCTAAATGGACTATGATTGACTGGCACTGTTTTTTTATAAATTGACTTACATGAGGATGAGATTCCATGATATCTATGAAATTGTACTATTCCATTAATCCCACACAGATTTATTATGCCCCTACTTCCTTTAGGGATTCCTTTATGTAATCTAGTGTTAATCCCCTTTTTGAGAGCCTCATTTTCAGCTTTATATAGCAAGATGAGCTATATACTTAAGAGGTCCTGCATATTGGATTATATTTTATTTTGCATATGTATAGGTGCTTTATGGTCTGTGTGGTTTAGATCTGCCTGAATTATAGTCCCATTTAGCGTGCAACAATAATGGTGTTGTACACCATAGTATCAATATAGGTGCTCTATGAACAGTTTATTCATTATTAACCTAGTGGCTGTCAGTTGTCCAGAATATTTATACAAACACCTTTGGTCTTACCCCTGATCTATGTACACGCATATCGTTTGATCCATTTAGTAAATCCTGTTAGCCGTGTATTTGTTTTGTTTTATTCATCTTATGCTCTGTCTATAGGAGCTGTGCTGTAACGCTGCGTGAATTATACTGACATCCTCATGGCAACGGTGATGCAGAGACTTGATTGGTTGCAGGACGCATGTGACCGTGACATGTACCAGGGGCTTGATGCGGGCACTTCTGGGTACACTGCGCGGCGGTGATACACGATTGAAGTATGTATTGATCCTACCTTCGCATTAACCTGTGGCCATGGGCAAGTGAATTTATACATTTAGGTGACGTATATGCACCTTCCATCCTATTAGTTTAACTATAGTTTAGATGAGTATATGTATTATATGCACAGAACTTCTGGCCTGTATATATTTCTGTGTTTGTATTTCCTTGTTGTTCACCCTTCCTGTCCCACTTAATAAGTCACGATTCACCGTAACACTGTACTATTGATTGATGAGATACTCAGACAGTTTTCATCAGTGAACACATGATGTTTTGTTTTTGTGACTAGGTGGTTACTATAGTAACCATTTGGATTTTTTTTGTCCAAATTTGGGGGGTGGTTTGATGTAGCATTGCTATAAGTTTGTTACACTTTGTATATTCTGTGTCTGAGGAAGGGGATTCTTTGTCTCCAAAACGTCACTACTCAGTAACAGTTTTTATTTGTTTGGAAAAGATCAGAGTGTGCAAGTTTTTTGTTCATATCTATTGATTTTACTAGCACCCTGGTATATGGAGTGATAGTGCACATCTAAGCTATATTTAAAAAAAAAATATATATATAACATAATTTATGTATGAACTTACCTGATAACTTAATTTCTTTCATATTAGCAAGAGTCCATGAGCTAGTGACGTATGGGATATACATTCCTACCAGGAGGGGCAAAGTTTCCCAAACCTCAAAATGCCTATAAATACACCCCTCACCACACCCACAATTCAGTTTAACGAATAGCCAAGAAGTGGGGTGATAATAAAGGAGCAAAGCATCAAAATAAGGAATTGGAATATTTGTGCTTTATACAAAAAAATCATAACCACCACAAAAAAGGGTGGGCCTCATGGACTCTTGCTAATATGAAAAAATGAATTTATCAGGTAAGTTCTTACATAAATTATGTTTTCTTTCATGTAATTAGCAAGAGTCCATGAGCTAGTGACGTATGGGATAATAAATACCCAAGATGTGGAACTTCCACGCAAGAGTCACTAGAGAGGGAGGGATAAAATAAAGACAGCCAATTCCGCTGAAAAATAATCCACAACCCAAAACAAAAGTTTTAATCTTAATAATGAAAAAAACTGAAATTATAAGCAGAAGAATCAAACTGAAACAGCTGCCTGAAGTACTTTTCTACCAAAAAATGCTTCAGAAGAAGAAAAAACATAAAAATGGTAGAATTTAGTAAAAGTATGCAAAGAAGACCAAGTTGCTGCTTTGCAAATCTGATCATTCCTAAACGCCCGGGAAGTTGAAACTGACCTAGTAGAATGAGCCGTAATCCTTTGAGGCGGAGATTTACCCGACTCTACATAAGCATGATGAATCAAAGACTTTAACCAAGACGCCAAAGAAATGGCGGAGGCCTTCTGACCTTTCCTGGAACCAGAAAAGATAACAAATATAGACTAGAAGTCTTTCTAAAATCTTTAGTAGCTTCAACATAATATTTTAAAGCTCTTACTACATCCAAAGAATGTAAAGATCTCTCCAGAGAATTCTTAGGATTAGGACACAATGAAGGAACAACAATTTCTCTACTAATTTCTCTATTAATGTTGTTAGAATTCACAACCTTAGGTAAAAATTTAAATGAAGTCCTCAACACCGCCTTATCCTGATGAAAAATCAGAAAAGGAGATTCACAAGAAAGAGCAGATAACTCAGAAACTCTTCTAGCAGAAGAGATGGCCAAAAGGAACAGAACTTTCCAAGAAAGTAATTTAATAACCAGAGAATGCATAGGTTCAAACGGAGGAGCTTGTAAAGCCCTCAGAACCAAATTAAGACTCCAAGGAGGAGAGATTGACTTAATGACAGGTTTGATACGAACCAAAGCCTGTACAAAACAATGAATATCAGGAAGATTAGCAATCTTTCTGTGAAAAAGAACAGAAAGAGCAGAGATTTGTCCTTTCAAGGAACTTGCAGACAAACCTTTATCCAAACCATCCTGAAGAAACTGTAAAATTCTAGGAATTCTAAAAGAATGCCAGGAGAATTTATGAGAAGAACACCAAGAAATGTAAGTCTTCCAGACTCGATAATAAATCTTCCTAGACACAGATTTATGAGCCTGTAACATAGTATTAATTACTGAGTCAGAGAAACCTCTATGACTAAGAATCAAGCGTTCAATTTCCATACCTTCAAATTTAATGATTTGAGATCCTGATGGAAAAAAGGGCCTTGAGATAGAAGGTCTGGTCTTAACGGAAGAGTCCAAGGTTGGCAACTGGCCATCCGAATGAGATCCGCATACCAAAACCTGTGAGGCCATGATGGAGCCACCAGCAGAACAAACGAGCACTCCTTTAGAATCATGGAAATCACTCTTGGAAGAAGAACTAGAGGCGGAAAGATATAGGCAGGATGATACTTCCAAGGAAGTGACAATGCATCCACTGCCTCCGCCTGAGGATCCCTGGATCTGGACAGATACCTGGGAAGTTTCTTGTTTAGATGAGAGGCCATCAGATCTATTTCTGGAAGTCCCCAGATTTGAACAATCTGAAGAAATACCTCTGGGTGAAGAGACCATTCGCCCGGATGTAATGTTTGGCGACTGAGATAATCCGCTTCCCAATTGTCTACACCTGGGATGTGAACCGCAGAGATTAGACAGGAGCTGGATTCCGCCCATACAAGTATCCCAGATACTTCTTTCATAGCCTGAGGACTGTGAGTCCCCCCTTGATGATTGACATATGCCACGGTTGTGACATTGTCTGTCTGAAAACAAATAAACAATTCTCTCTTCAGAAGAGGCCAGAACTGAAGAGATCTGAAAATCGCAGTTCCAAAATGTTGATTGGTAATCTCGCCTCCTGAGATTCCCAAACCCCTTGCGCTGTCAGAGATCCCCATACAGCTCCCCAACCTGACAGACTCGCATCTGTTGAGATTACAGTCCAGGGTGGACGAACAAAAGAAGCCCCTTGGACTAAACGATGGTGATCTATCCACCACGTCAGAGAGTGTCGTACATTGGGATTTAAGGATATTAATTGTGATATCTTTGTATAATCCCTGCACCACTGGTTCAGCATACAAAGCTGAAGAGGTTGCATGTGAAAACGAGCAAAGGAGATCGCGTCCGATGCAGCAGTTATGAGACCTAGAATTTCCATGCACAAAGCTACCGAAGGGAATGATTGAGACTGAAGGTTTCGACAGGCTGAAACCAATTTCAGACGTCTCTTTTCTGTTAGAGACAAGGTCATGGACACTGAATCTATTGAAAACCCAAAAAGGTTACCTTTGTCTAGGGACAAACTCTTTGGTAAATTGATCCTCCAACCATGTCTTTGAGGAAACGACACAAGTTGATTTGTATGAGATTCTGCAGAATGTGAAGACTGAGCAAGTACCAAGATATTGTCCAAATAAGAAAATACCGCAATACCCTGTTCTCTGATTACAGAGAGAAGGGCACCGAGAACATTTGAAAAGATCCTTGGAGCTGTTGCTAGGCCAAACTGAAGGGCCACAAACTGGTAATGCTTGTCTAGAAAAGAGAATCTCAGAAACTGATAGAGATCTGGATGAATTGGAATATGAAGAGTTGCATCCTGTAAATCTATTGTGGACATATAATGCCCTTGCTGAACAAAAGGCAGAATAGTCCTTATAGTTACCATTTTGAATGTTGGTATCCTTACATAACGATTCAATATTTTTAGATCCAGAACTGGTCTGAAGGAATTCTCCTTCTTTGGTACAATGAATAGATTTGAGTAAAACCCCAGACCCCGTTCCAGAACTGGAACTGGCACAATTACCCCAGCCAACTCTAGATCTGAAACACATTTCAGAAACGCCTGAGCCTTCACTGGGTTTATTGGAATGCGAGAGAGAAACCTATTCTGTACCCTTGTGAAACAATGTTCTGAATCCAAAGACTGTGAATCGAATTGATCCAAATATCTTTAAAAAATCGTAACCTGCCCCCTACCAGCTGTGCTGGAATGAGGGCCGCACCTTCATGTGGACTTGGGAGCTGGCTTTGACTTTCTAAAAGGCTTGGATTTATTCCAGACTGGAGAAGGTTTCCAAACGGAAAGCGTTCCTTTAGGGGAAGGGTCAGGCTTCTGTTCCTTATTCTGACGAAAGGAACGAAAATGATTAGCAGCCCTGTATTTACCTTTAGATTTTTTGTCCTGAGGCAAAAAAGTTCCTTTCCCCCCAGTAACAGTTCAAATAATAGAATCCAACTGAGAACCAAATAATTTATTACCTTGAAAAGAAAGAGAAAGCAAAGTTGACTTAGAAGTCATATCTGCATTCCAAGTTTTAAGCCATAAAGCTCTTCTAGCTAAAATAGCTAAAGACATATACCTGACATCAATTCTAATGATATCAAAGATGGCATCACAAATAAAGTTATTAGCATGTTGAAGAAGTTTAACAATGCTATGAGTATTATGGTCTGACACTTGTTGCGCTAAAGCCTCCAACCAGAAAGTGGAAGCAGCAGCAACATCAGCCAAAGAAATAGCAGGTCTAAGAAGATTACCTGAACATAAATAAGCTCTCCATAAAAAGGATTCAAGCTTCCTATCTAAAGGATCCTTAAAGGAAGTACTATCCGCCGTAGGAATAGTAGTACGTTTAGCAAGAGTAGAGATAGCCCCATCAACTTTAGGGATTTTGTCCCAAAACTCTAATCTATCAGATGGCACAGGGTACAATTTCTTAAACCTTTGAGAAGGAGTAAATGAAGTACCCAGATTATTCCATTCCCTAGAAATTACTTCAGAAATAGCATCAGGGACAGGAAAAACTTCTGGAATAACTACATGAGGTTGGAAAACCGAATTTAAACGCTTAGTAGATTTAGTATCAAGAGGACTAGACTCCTCCATGTCTAATGCGATTAACACTTCTTTAAGTAAAGAACGAATAAATTCCATTTTAAATAAATATGAAGATTTATCAGTGTCAATATCTGAGACAGAATCTTCTGAACCAGATAAATCCTCATCAGAAACAGACAAGTCAGAATGATGACGGTCACTTAAAAATTCATCTGAAATATGAGAAGTTTTAAAAGACCTTTTATGTTTACTGGAAGGAGGAATAACAGACAGAGCCTTCCTAATAGATTTAGAAACAAATTCTTTTACATTAACAGGAACATCCTGAGCATTAGATGTTGAGGGAACAACAACAGGTAATGGATTATTACTAATGGAAATACTATCTGCAAGTTTATCATGACATTCATCACAAACTACAGACGGAGGAACAGTTACCACAAGTTTACAACAAATGCACTTAACTTTGGTAGAACCAGCATCAGGCAGCATCTTTCCAGAAGTAGATTCTGATCCAGGGTCAAGTTGAGACATCTTGCAATATGTAATAGAAAAAACAACATATAAAACAAAATTATCAAATTCCTTAAATGACAGTTTCAGGAATGGGAAAAAATGCCAATGAACAAGCCTCTAGCAAACAGAAGCAATGAAAAATGAGACTGAAATAATGTGAAAAAAAGGTGGAGACAAGAATGACGCCCACATTTTTTGGCGCTAAGTACAACGCCTATATTTTTTGGCGCTAAGTATGACGCCACATCCGGTGACGGTGAAAAAAAATAATGCCCAAATTTTTGGCGCAAAAAACGTCTGAACCGAACAACTTCCGGCATCAATTAGGGCACCAGAAATGACAAAATTGTTGCGCCAAAAAAGTCAGCGCCAAAATGACGCAATAAATTTAAGCATTTTCAGCCCCCGCGAGCCTAACAGCCCACAGGGAAAAAAAGTCAATTGAAAAACTTTTAAGGTAAGAAAAAATAATCATTCATATGCATTATCCCAAATAATGAAACTGACTGTCTGAAATACGGAATACTGATTACCCTGAATCATGGCAAATATAAGTTTAAACACATATATTTATAACTTTATAAATAAAGTGCCCAACCATAGCTTAAGAGTGTCATAATAAAATAAGACTTACTTACCCCAAGACACTCATCTACATATAGTAGATAGCCAAACCAGTACTGAAACGAGAATCAGTAGAGCTAATGGTATATTAGAGTATATCGTCGATCTGAAAAGGGAGGTAGGAGAAGAAATCTCTACAACCGATAACAGAGAACCTATGAAATAGATCCCGTAGAAGGAGACCATGGTATTCAAATAGGCAATACTCTCTTCACATCCCTCTGACATTCACTGCACTCTGAGAGGAAAACCGGGCTCCAGCCTGCTGCGAAGCGCATATCAACGAAGAATCTAGCACAAACTTGATAGAGAAAAACGGGGGGGTTCAATGGCACTACCGTGTAATGTGATGCACTATGGCTGTACCCTCGTGGTATTAAATAGCTTGTATGCTAGATTACAACTGGGGTCAATCAAGAGTTTTCTAAATATGGGATCAAGTGAAGACCTCTCTCATGATGAATTTATTCTTAACCTGTTAAGCTTTGTTCTTCACCATAATTACTTCACGTTCAATCATGGATTTTATCTGCAAGTCAGAGGCACAGCGATGGGCACATCATGTGCACCCACATATGCTAACTTGTTCTTAGGATGGTGGGAACAAAACACAGTATTTTCAGATCAGAATTCCAGCTATATGTCACATATACCATTGTGGCTGCGGTACATAGACGACGTCCTCTTCCTATGGGAGGGCAATAAGTCGGATCTGGATAAATTCATGCGTATTCTGAATACCAACAATGTCAATATCAAACTGACATATGAAACAAGTCAGACTGAAATTACATTCTTGGATCTAAAAATTAACATAAACCAGGAAGGAACTATCAATACCGACCTGTATAGAAAACCCACGGCAACTAACAGCATTCTCCACCACACCAGTGCCCATGCTCCAAGCACCACCAAATCGCTACCCACAGGAGAGTTTTTGCGAATCAAACGCAACTGCTCTAGCGAGGAAAACTACAAATGTAGAGCCAAAGAATTAAAAGAGAGATTGCTACAGCATGGTTATAGAAAGAGATCCTTAAAAAAGGCAGAATACAGAGCAAGACATACCCCTCAACAAGAATTATTGAACAAAAAACTAACAGCAAATCTGTTGAAACAGTTAGATTCATCACCACTCATAACCCTCAAACCAAAAAAGTGATCACAATCCTGCAAGATAATTGGCACATCCTGAAAGCTGATCCTATTTTGAAAAATATACTGGATGATAAGCTAGCTGTAGGATTCAAAAGGGCAAGAAATCTTAAGGATATGATCAGCCCGAGCCATTTCTCTGGAGAAAGAACAAAAACAAAACTAAAGCAGGGTACCTTCAGATGTGGTACTTGCAGTACTTGCAGTTTCGTGAAAAAAACAAACACAATAACTGACAGATTTGGCAAGATACACAAAATTAATGCACATATCAACTGCCATACAGAGGGAGTTATCTATGCTCTGACATGTAAATGTAATTTATTCTATGTGGGCATGACCACCAGAAAGCTCAGAACCAGATTACAAGAACACCTGAGGAACATCAAAAATGCCCAAAAAGACAAAGATGCAGACAAACCCATCACCTCAGTTGCCAGACATTTCCTACAAGTACACAAATCCAAACAATCAGATTTACAGTGTTTTGGACTACAGAAAGTTACCCTGGGAATTAGAGGAGGAAACCAAGAAAAGGCACTCCTCAGAGCAGAAACAAGATGGATCTTCCTGCTCAATTCTGTTCATCCGCATGGGTTAAATGAATACAATAATTTTGTTCACTATGTATGAACAATAGGTCAAATGACGCCAAACAGTATGTTATGCTGAACATATCAGGATCTAATCTTGCGAGAACATGAGGACTATATGAATTAATTACAATATATCAAATAACAAACATTATTCAATATGTGAATTCAGAAATATTAAGATTAAGTAAGAGCATAGTATCAATATTAATCTGAAGTTCATGCATAAACACATCAAGTGTAGATAATGGCCCTTTAAGTGAGAGGACCATAAATCAAAAATATTTCAAAAGAACAAGTACACACATGAGGAAATAAATATTCACTTCTAAGAATGACAACCTAACCGGCACACAAATTAGAAACCTTTCCAGCACATCACCTAGTTTGCACTAGCGGTGCACTGCTATCTTTGATATATATTCACTAAGTTTCTTCTAAATCTTATCCTAAAGTGTAATCATACATTTTTTGATATATATTCACTTAGTTTCTTCTAAATATTATCCTAAAGTGTAATCATACATTTTTACACTTTACACTATCTGCTAGGGCTTAACCTTACTTGGTGGGGCTACACTAGCACACTTACAATCACGTATTAGTTTTGAGAGTTTCTAGAAACTCGAACCGTATAGGATAATCAAATATTCCATGAGCACCATTTCCCCAATTCACATGGGTTTTTGTTATTAATTATAATGTGATTCACAAATCCTTTTACACGCATCACTCTATACATGTGTATCTACATCTAGCTTTGATGTAGTAATACACTCATAGGCACCCTTTAATACGTCACGTCACTACTATGAGCAGTACAGCTTGTCAAGTTTATTTAGTCATCTCTCATGTATGGCTGTAAGATGCACACACATATGCATCATCGATACAAATATGAGGGTAAAACAATTTATTAACATGAATAAATATTAAACCAACAATCATATCATCATAAGCACTTGTATTTTATGCAATTCAGATACAATCTATATACTTGCAAGATCGTAGTACCTGGTTAGGACTATTATCGGCTTTAAGTCATATGACCATCTGACATCAAAGATGGGGGAGGGTACTCACAGCTTCCTTGCACATAAAAAGCCAATCCAAGCGCGACGCTCGCACACACCCCCCTTTGAGAAAGCCGTGAGAACGGCGAAACATGTTAGGGTACTGGTGAGGAGTCAGGGAGCTCCTGTGTTTGTTAGGGCTCGCTCTATCTAGGATTATTTAGCCTTAGTTCTTAAATTTCGGATACCTCAGATGGTATCCCAGATCAGTTGAGGATTACTTTTGGGTATATATATATGACAACACAAGGTGGACTGCACTTGCGGTCACTAAGTTAACTGTATATGGGGAGCGTACTACTTATCCCTATTATCTGACATACTGATATGCTATGATTCAATGATACTAAAGTGGTATATTAATAACCATATACCACAAGGGTAGGTGAAGGGATATTATTTGCACCTGTTAAGACGCTGACTCACATCAATCCGGGTCTGGCGGTCAACCGGCGAAACTAAGCATTAACCCCCGACGTACATGCAGTTACCATTTGAATACAAAATTAAGTTGTCCCAACTTTGCAGTTAAATAAAGCACTTAAGAGAATTCTCAAAGCTGTAGTGTTATTGCTACTTTAAATCTACAGTGAATCTCAAACATTAAAGTTACATTATAACAATACGAATTGACCACGCTTATATACAGAGAGTATGTTATTGTAACGTCATATATTTGTGCTTAAATTCGATTAGGACTGCTTAGTGGAGGACAATCTAGTTCATAAACCAACACTATATCCTTAGGAGTTAAACTTATGCTTATGTAGGTCCTGCAAAATCTGTACTTATCACATTTACGCAACAACTCAGGATTGTATTAACCCTGCATAGCATTTAAAAGTTGTGGAAACACCTTTGGCATAGTACTATATGCATGTGCCAGACCGCTAGGAATTAACAAGTGTTCAAGTAATTACATAGTAAAACCTGGTAACAGGGGTATTATCTAGGAATTTGCAAATATTCCCAATATACAGTTATTAGTATTTACAAAACCACCCTACGGCCAAGTAACATTGGCATATCTAAGTATGCACCAACACATTACAATGTGATACCCAAGTACACAGCCAACATTCTAACCATTATTACCTTGTGGATACCTTGGTATGCCCGATCTGTATACTGATCTATAAATACTTTTTCAGAATGAACTAATCGTATTGATATCAGGTACCTGTACCAATAGTACATAGACTCTCCTAATCCACGAGGTTCACAAGTGTTACTACTGCCTACTCAGTGCAACCTATATGTGATTTGGATCAACTTGATTTAGAGATCCATTAAGGTTCACATATAATACATATGCATTTGAACCTCTGGAACCACAATTTTTGATAGATAGGTACTATATCACCCTAGTGTGAGCATTGTTTTTAAGTTGCACATCCCTTAATTTTAAAACTCCTATTTTTATGTGTTTCTAATAAAAGTTATGTTTTATTTAGACCTGAGACCTTGAGTTTTCTTTTGTTGATCATTTCTAAGTTTGAATATTATCCACATTCCTATGCCTATAATGAGTGCTACAAGTGTATTCTAGAATGGGATTCTTCCCATGTTTCTTTTGTGTCTAATTATTGATTCAATACACAGCACCACTGACCCCAGTTGTAATCTAGCATACAAGCTATTTAATACCACGAGGGTACAGCCATAGTGCATCACATTACACGGTAGTGCCATTGAACCCCCCGTTTTTCTCTATCAAGTATTATTACCTGCAGCAGGCAGGTTTTCCTTTCAATAGAGCACACTGATCTTTCACAAATTTACCAATATTTTGGTAAATAATTCTATCTAACTAAAAATGACAACCAAATGGGAACAAGATAGATTCTCACGCCAACAAAAAAGAGAAGCTGACTTCAATGAAGTATTCCAAAACCCAAATATTCCAAGTACAAATATAAATGACAGAATGAATGGGACCCTGAGGGATATTCACAAACTCATGCACAAACAGGACAAAGTATGGTGGAATCACCATTTCTTTGAAAAATATTTAGAAACACACATGATCCCTAGGGGGCTAAGAGTGCGACTTTTTCCTGCATTTGAGTTTAAAAATCCTTCTCTAAGCACTGAATGGGAAGATGCATTATCTGAATGCTCTGAGAAATTAATGAAAATACTCATCAAACACGATAAATCTGAATACGACCTACTGGAAACACAGATTAAAAGAACTTAATGAAAAATTAAAAGAATTTGAACATCTAAATGACTTTGAGAGTTAATATAAAAAATATCAACAAGAACTCGATAAATATGAACAAGAGATAAAGATAGCCAAACATGGCAAATTAAACAGAGATAAAGCAGATTATGAAAACAAAAAAGTATACAAATGGAAAAAGAGAAATAACAGTACCAAAGGCAAACCATCAAAAGTCACTATAATAGAAAGTGACATTTCAGATACAGATATTGATGAGACTGATAACTCAGAAGCAGAAACAGAGACTGCAACACCTAGCACATCCTCCAATGAGAGGTTAACACGCCGCAAGAGAAAGAATTTTTTAGAGGAAAATGCCTCTTCGTCCACAAACGCACCAGAAGAGGCAGGGGGAAAGCCAAAAAAAACAATGAAGAACAAAAACAACAGCCACAGCAAAGCAGAGAGGAAGGGCTGGAAACCGTACAAAAGAGACCCAAGTCCCCTCTCCCAGATCAGAATGACAAAATGAGAATTATAAATCTATCAAATAAATTACTTTCAGAAGAACATATCAAAGTACTATCTAAAGGGCTCTCTTTCTGTCCAACTCCAACAAATGATAAATTTGAAGTGATCAAGGATGTGCAGCTATTCTTAAGAAAAATAGCACTAAAAAGAATATATAACAATAGAAACATCCACACTACAGAGGAAGATAACATTGCCTGGACTGAAGATGAACAATCTAGTTTGGCAGTTTTGGAGGATCTATTAAGAGACAATGAATCTCCACAACAACCAACTTGGAGAGATAAAATAAAGAATAAATCTCAATTCATGCCCAAGATCAGTAACAATCATTATCTGGAAGTATTTAATAACATGGTATGTAAACAAATAGTTGATCTAAACAACCATCAAACACAACATAATCTCTCATTTAAAGAACAACAAGCACTATCTGAATTACAAACATGGAAGGATGTAATAATAAGAAATTCAGATAAAGGTGGGAATGTGGTTATATGGCCAGTTGAATTATACCTAATGGAAGCAGAAAAACAACTAAGAGATACTAAGTGTTATAAAAAGCTCCATTTTAATCCAACTCAAGTATATTTGGAAAAGTACACAACACTGATTGAAACTGCCAGATATAACTGCATTATCAGCCCGAAAGAATACAAATTCCTTAAAGTGGAAAACCCAACGACAGCAACATTCTACTTGATCCCAAAAATACATAAGAACCAAACTCATCCACCTGGCCGCCCTATAGTCTCAGGAATCAACTGTATTACTGAAAAAGCCAGCAAATACATAGACTATAGGTTGAGAGAATACCTATCACAACTACCATCATACGTCCAGGATACACCGGATGTACTAAAACATCTTGAACATCTGCATGTGAAACCCAACACTTGGTTAGTAACAGCCGATGTTGAATCGCTTTATACAAGCATTAATCATGATCTAGGACTAAAAGCAATCAAGAGTTTTCTAAATATGGGATCAAGTGAAGACCTCTCTCATGATGAATTTATTCTTAACCTGTTAAGCTTTGTTCTTCACCATAATTACTTCACGTTCAATCATGGATTTTATCTGCAAGTCAGAGGCACAGCGATGGGCACATCATGTGCACCCACATATGCTAACTTGTTTTTAGGATGGTGGGAACAAAACACAGTATTTTCAGATCAGAATTCCAGCTATATGTCACATATACCATTGTGGCTGCGGTACATAGACGACGTCCTCTTCCTATGGGAGGGCAATAAGTCGGATCTGGATAAATTCATGCGTATTCTGAATACCAACAATGTCAATATCAAACTGACATATGAAACAAGTCAGACTGAAATTACATTCTTGGATCTAAAAATTAACATAAACCAGGAAGGAACTATCAATACCGACCTGTATAGAAAACCCACGGCAACTAACAGCATTCTCCACCACACCAGTGCCCATGCTCCAAGCACCACCAAATCGCTACCCACAGGAGAGTTTTTGCGAATCAAACGCAACTGCTCTAGCGAGGAAAACTACAAATGTAGAGCTAAAGAATTAAAAGAGAGATTGGTACAGCGTGGTTATAGTAAGAGATCCTTAAAAAAGGCAGAATACAGAGCAAGACATACCCCTCGACAAGAATTATTGAACAAAAAAACTAACAGCAAATCTGTTGAAACAGTTAGATTCATCACCACTCATAACCCTCAAACCAAAAAAGTGATCAAAATCCTGCAAGATAATTGGCACATCCTGAAAGCTGATCCTATTTTGAAAAATATACTGGATGATAAGCTAGCTGTAGGATTCAAAAGGGCAAGAAATCTTAAGGATATGATCAGCCCGAGCCATTTCTCTGGAGAAAGAACAAAAACAAAACTAAAGCAGGGTACCTTCAGATGTGGTACTTGCAGTACTTGCAGTTTCGTGAAAAAAACAAACACAATAACTGACAGATTTGGCAAGATACACAAAATTAATGCACATATCAACTGCCATACAGAGGGAGTTATCTATGCTCTGACATGTAAATGTAATTTATTCTATGTGGGCATGACCACCAGAAAGCTCAGAACCAGATTACAAGAACACCTGAGGAACATCAAAAATGCCCAAAAAGACAAAGATGCAGACAAACCCATCACCTCAGTTGCCAGACATTTCCTACAAGTACACAAATCCAAACAATCAGATTTACAGTGTTTTGGACTACAGAAAGTTACCCTGGGAATTAGAGGAGGAAACCAAGAAAAGGCACTCCTCAGAGCAGAAACAAGATGGATCTTCCTGCTCAATTCTGTTCATCCGCATGGGTTAAATGAATACAATAATTTTGTTCACTATGTATGAACAATAGGTCAAATGACGCCAAACAGTATGTTATGCTGAACATATCAGGATCTAATCTTGCGAGAACATGAGGACTATATGAATTAATTAAAATATATCAAATAACAAACATTATTCAATATGTGAATTCAGAAATATTAAGATTAAGTAAGAGCATAGTATCAATATTAATCTGAAGTTCATGCATAAACACATCAAGTGTAGATAATGGCCCTTTAAGTGAGAGGACCATAAATCAAAAATATTTCAAAAGAACAAGTACACACATGAGGAAATAAATATTCACTTCTAAGAATGACAAGCTAACCGGCACACAAATTAGAAACCTTTCCAGCACATCACCTAGTTTGCACTAGCGGTGCACTGCTATCTTTGATATATATTCACTAAGTTTCTTCTAAATCTTATCCTAAAGTGTAATCATACATTTTTTGATATATATTCACTTAGTTTCTTCTAAATCTTATCCTAAAGTGTAATCATACATTTTTACACTTTACACTATCTGCTAGGGCTTAACCTTACTTGGTCAGGCTACACTAGCACACTTACAATCACGTATTAGTTTTGAGAGTTTTTAGAAACTCGAACCGTATAGGATAATCAAATATTCCATGAGCACCATTTCCCCAATTCACATGGGTTTTTGTTATTAATTATAATGTGATTCACAAATCCTTTTACACGCATCACTCTATACATGTGTATCTACATCTAGCTTTGATGTAGTAATACACTCATAGGCACCCTTTAATACGTCACGTCACTACTATGAGAAGTACTGGCTGTAAGATGCACACACATATGCATCATCGATACAAATATGAGGGTAAAACAATTTATTAACATGAATAAATATTAAACCAACAATCATATCATCATAAGCACTTGTATTTTATGCAATTCAGATACAATCTATATACTTGCAAGATCGTAGTACCTGGTTAGGACTATTATCGGCTTTAAGTCATATGACCATCTGACATCAAAGATGGGGGAGGGTACTCACAGCTTCCTTGCACATAAAAAGCCAATCCAAGCGCGACGCGCGCACACACCCCCCTTTGAGAAAGCCGTGAGAACGGCGAAACATGTTAGGGTACTGGTGAGGAGTCAGGGAGCTCCTGTGTTTGTTAGGGCTCGCTCTATCTAGGATTATTTAGCCTTAGTTCTTAAATTTCGGATACCTCAGATGGTATCCCAGATCAGTTGAGGATTACTTTTGGGTATATATATATATATGACAACACAAGGTGGACTGCACTTGCGGTCACTAAGTTAACTGTATATGGGGAGCGTACTACTTATCCCTATTATCTGACATACTGATATGCTATGTTTCAATGATACTAAAGTGGTATATTAATAACCATATACCACAAGGGTAGGTGAAGGGATATTATTTGCACCTGTTAAGACGCTGACTCACATCAATCCGGGTCTGGCGGTCAACCGGCGAAACTAAGCATTAACCCCCGACGTACATGCAGTTACCATTTGAATACAAAATTAAGTTGTCCCAACTTTGCAGTTAAATAAAGCACTTAAGAGAATTCTCAAAGCTGTAGTGTTATTGCTACTTTAAATCTACAGTGAATCTCAAACATTAAAGTTACATTATAACAATACGAATTGACCACGCTTATATACAGAGAGTATGTTATTGTAACGTCATATATTTGTGCTTAAATTCGATTAGGACTGCTTAGTGGAGGACAATCTAGTTCATAAACCAACACTATATCCTTAGGAGTTAAACTTATGCTTATGTAGGTCCTGCAAAATCTGTACTTATCACATTTACGCAACAACTCAGGATTGTATTAACCCTGCATAGCATTTAAAAGTTGTGGAAACACCTTTGGCATAGTACTATATGCATGTGCCAGACCGCTAGGAATTAACAAGTGTTCAAGTAATTACATAGTAAAACCTGGTAACAGGGGTATTATCTAGGAATTTGCAAATATTCCCAATATACAGTTATTAGTATTTACAAAACCACCCTACGGCCAAGTAACATTGGCATATCTAAGTATGCACCAACACATTACAATGTGATACCCAAGTACACAGCCAACATTCTAACCATTATTACCTTGTGGATACCTTGGTATGCCCGATCTGTATACTGATCTATAAATACTTTTTCAGAATGAACTAATCGTATTGATATCAGGTACCTGTACCAATAGTACATAGACTCTCCTAATCCACGAGGTTCACAAGTGTTACTACTGCCTACTCAGTGCAACCTATATGTGATTTGGATCAACTTGATTTAGAGATCCATTAAGGTTCACATATAATACATATGCATTTGAACCTCTGGAACCACAATTTTTGATAGATAGGTACTATATCACCCTAGTGTGAGCATTGTTTTTAAGTTGCACATCCCTTAATTTTAAAACTCCTATTTTTATGTGTTTCTAATAAAAGTTATGTTTTATTTAGACCTGAGACCTTGAGTTTTCTTTTGTTGATCATTTCTAAGTTTGAATATTATCCACATTCCTATGCCTATAATGAGTGCTACAAGTGTATTCTAGAATGGGATTCTTCCCATGTTTCTTTTGTGTCTAGCACAAACTTACTTCACCACCTCCACGGGAGGCAAAGTTTGTAAAACTGAATTGTGGGTGTGGTGAGGGGTGTATTTATAGGCATTTTGAGGTTTGGGAAACTTTGCCCCTCCTGGTAGGAATGTATATCCCATACGTCACTAGCTCATGGACTCTTGCTAATTACATGAAAGAAAACATAATTTATGCTTACCTGATAAATTCCTTTCTTCTGTTGTGTGATCAGTCCACGGGTCATCATTACTTCTGGGATATAACTCCTCCCCAACAGGAAATGCAAGAGGATTCACCCAGCAGAGCTGCATATAGCTCCTCCCCTCTACGTCACTCCCAGTCATTCGACCAAGAATCAACGAGAAAGGAGAAACCAAGGGTGAAGTGGTGACTGGAGTATAATTTAAAAAATATCTACCTGCCTTAAAAAAACAGGGCGGGCCGTGGACTGATCACACAACAGAAGAAAGGAATTTATCAGGTAAGCATAAATTATGTTTTCTTCTGTTATGTGTGATCAGTCCACGGGTCATCATTACTTCTGGGATACCAATACCAAAGCAAAAGTACACGGATGACGGGAGGGATAGGCAGGCTCATTATACAGAAGGAACCACTGCCTGAAGAACCTTTCTCCCAAAAATAGCCTCCGAAGAAGCAAAAGTGTCAAATTTGTAAAATTTGGAAAAAGTATGAAGCGAAGACCAAGTTGCAGCCTTGCAAATCTGTTCAACAGAGGCCTCATTCTTAAAGGCCCAAGTGGAAGCCACAGCTCTAGTAGAATGAGCTGTAATTCTTTCAGGAGGCTGCTGTCCAGCAGTCTCATAGGCTAAACGAATTATGCTACGAAGCCAGAAGGAGAGAGAGGTAGCCGAAGCCTTATGACCTCTCCTCTGACCAGAGTACACGACAAACAGGGAAGACGTTTGTCGAAAATCCTTAGTTGCCTGCAAGTAGAACTTGAGGGCACGAACTACATCCAGATTGTGTAGAAGACGTTCCTTCTTTGAAGAAGGATTCGGGCACAGAGAAGGAACCACGATCTCTTGATTGATGTTCCTGTTAGTGACTACCTTAGGTAAGAACCCAGGTTTAGTACGCAGAACTACCTTATCTGAATGAAAAATCAAATAAGGAGAATCACAATGTAAAGCTGATAACTCAGAGACTCTCCGAGCCGAAGAAATAGCCATTAAAAATAACACTTTCCAAGATAACAACTTTATATCAATGGAATGAAGGGGTTCAAACGGAACTCCTTGTAGAACGTTAAGAACAAGGTTTAAACTCCATGGCGGAGCAACAGTTTTAAACACAGGCTTGATTCTAGCTAAAGCCTGACAAAAGGCCTGGACGTCTGGATTTTCTGACAGACGCCTGTGCAACAAGATGGACAGAGCTGAGATCTGTCCCTTTAATGAACTAGCCGATAAACCCTTTTCTAAACCTTCTTGTAGAAAGGACAATATCCTAGGAATCCTAACCTTACTCCAGGAGTAACCTTTGGATTCGCACCAGTATAGGTATTTACGCCATATCTTATGGTAAATCCTTCTGGTAACAGGCTTCCTAGCCTGTATCAGGGTATCAATAACCGACTCAGAAAAACCACGTTTTGATAAAATCAAGCGTTCAATTTCCAAGCAGTCAGCTTCAGAGAAGTTAGATTTTGATGTTTGAATGGACCCTGTATCAGAAGGTCCTGTCTTAGAGGTAGAGACCAAGGCGGACAGGATGACATGTCCACTAGATCTGCATACCAAGTCCTGCGTGGCCACGCAGGCGCTATTAGAATCACTGATGCTCTCTCCTGTTTGATTTTGGCAATCAATCGAGGAAGCAGCGGGAAGGGTGGAAACACATAAGCCATCCCGAAGTTCCAAGGTGCTGTCAAAGCATCTATCAGAACCGCTCCCGGATCCCTGGATCTGGACCCGTAGCGAGGAAGTTTGGCGTTCTGGCGAGACGCCATGAGATCTATCTCTGGTTTGCCCCAACGTCGAAGTATTTGGGCAAAGACCTCCGGATGAAGTTCCCACTCCCCCGGATGAAAAGTCTGGCGACTCAAGAAATCCGCCTCCCAGTTCTCCACTCCCGGGATGTGGATTGCTGACAGGTGGCAAGAGTGAGACTCTGCCCAGCGAATTATCTTTGATACTTCCATCATTGCTAGGGAGCTTCTTGTCCCTCCTTGATGGTTGATGTAAGCTACAGTCGTGATGTTGTCCGACTGAAACCTGATGAACCCCCGAGTTTTTAACTGGGGCCAAGCCAGAAGGGCATTGAGAACTGCTCTCAATTCCAGAATGTTTATTGGTAGGAGACTTTCCTCCTGATTCCATTGTCCCTGAGCCTTCAGAGAATTCCAGACAGCGCCCCAACCTAGTAGGCTGGCGTCTGTTGTTACAATTGTCCAGTCCGGCCTGCTGAATGGCATCCCCCTGGACAGATGTGGCCGAGAAAGCCACCATAGAAGAGAGTTTCTGGTCTCTTGATCCAGATTCAGAGTAGGGGACAAGTCTGAGTAATCCCCATTCCACTGACTCAGCATGCACAATTGCAGCGGTCTGAGATGTAGACGTGCAAAGGGTACTATGTCCATTGCTGCTACCATTAAGCCGATCACCTCCATGCATTGAGCTACTGACGGGAGTTGAATGGAATGAAGGACACGGCATGCATTTAGAAGCTTTGTTAATCTGTCTTCTGTCAGATAAATCTTCATTTCTACAGAATCTATAAGAGTCCCCAAGAATGGAACTCTTGTGAAAGGAAAGAGAGAACTCTTCTTTTCGTTCACTTTCCATCCATGCGACCTTAGAAATGCCAGAACTAACTCTGTATGAGACTTGGCAGTTTGAAAGCTTGAAGCTTGTATCAGAATGTCGTCTAGGTACGGAGCTACCGAAATTCCTCGCGGTCTTAGTACCGCCAGAAGGGCACCCAGAACCTTTGTGAAGATTCTTGGAGCCGTAGCCAATCCGAATGGAAGAGCTACAAACTGGTAATGCCTGTCTAAGAAGGCAAACCTTAGATACCGGTAATGATCTTTGTGAATCGGTATGTGAAGGTAAGCATCCTTTAAATCCACTGTGGTCATGTACTGACCCTTTTGGATCATGGGTAAGATTGTCCGAATAGTTTCCATTTTGAACGATGGAACTCTTAGGAATTTGTTTAGGATCTTTAAATCCAAGATTGGCCTGAAAGTTCCCTCTTTTTTGGGAACCACAAACAGGTTTGAGTAAAACCCTTGTCCTTGTTCCGACCGCGGAACCGGATGGATCACTCCCATTAATAACAGATCTTGTACACAGCGTAGAAACGCTTCTTTCTTTATCTGGTTTGTTGACAACCTTGACAGATGAAATCTCCCTCTTGGGGGAGAGAATTTGAAGTCTAGAAGGTATCCCTGAGATATGATCTCTAGCGCCCAGGGATCCTGAACATCTCTTGCCCAAGCCTGGGCGAAGAGAGAGAGTCTGCCCCCCACTAGATCCGGTCCCGGATCGGGGGCCCTCGATTCATGCTGTCTTAGGGGCAGCAGCAGGTTTCCTGGCCTGCTTGCCCTTGTTCCAGGACTGGTTAGGTTTCCAGCCTTGTCTGTAACGAGCAACGGCTCCTTCCTGTTTTGGTGCAGTGGAAGTTGGTGCTGCTCCTGCTTTGAAATTCCGAAAGGGACGAAAATTAGACTGTCTAGCCTTAGCTTTGGCTTTGTCTTGAGGCAGGGCGTGGCCCTTACCTCCTGTAATGTCAGCGATAATTTCTTTCAAACCGGGCCCAAATAAAGTTTGCCCTTTGAAAGGTATATTAAGTAATTTGGACTTAGAAGTTACATCAGCTGACCAGGATTTTAGCCACAGCGCCCTACGTGCCTGAATGGCGAATCCTGAGTTCTTAGCCGTAAGTTTGGTTAAATGTACTACGGCCTCCGAAATGAATGAATTAGCTAGTTTAAGGACTCTAAGCCTGTCCGTAATGTCGTCCAGCGTAGCTGAACTAAGGTTCTCTTCCAGAGACTCCATCCAAAATGCTGCCGCAGCCGTAATCGGCGCGATGCATGCAAGGGGTTGCAATATAAAACCTTGTTGAACAAACATTTTCTTAAGGTAACCCTCTAATTTTTTATCCATTGGATCTGAAAAAGCACAGCTATCCTCCACCGGGATAGTGGTACGCTTAGCTAAAGTAGAAACTGCTCCCTCCACCTTAGGGACCGTTTGCCATAAGTCCCGTGTGGTGGCGTCTATTGGAAACATCTTTCTAAATATTGGAGGGGGTGAGAACGGCACACCGGGTCTATCCCACTCCTTAGTAACAATTTCAGTTAGTCTCTTAGGTATAGGAAAAACGTCAGTACTCGCCGGTACCGCAAAGTATTTATCCAACCTACACAATTTCTCTGGTATTGCAACAGTGTTACAATCATTAAGAGCCGCTAAAACCTCCCCTAGTAATACACGGAGGTTCTCCAATTTAAATTTAAAATTTGAAATATCTGAATCCAATCTGTTTGGATCAGAACCGTCACCCACAGAATGAAGCTCTCCGTCCTCATGCTCTGCAAGCTGTGACGCAGTATCAGACATGGCTCTAGTATTATCAGCGCACTCTGTTCTCACCCCAGAGTGATCACGCTTGCCCCTTAGTTCTGGTAATTTAGCCAAAACTTCAGTCATAACAGTAGCCATATCTTGTAATGTTATCTGTAATGGCCGCCCAGATGTACTAGGCGTCACAATATCACGCACCTCCCGGGCGGGAGATGCAGGTACTGACACGTGAGGCGAGTTAGTCGGCATAACTCTCCCCTCGCTGTTTGGTGAAATTTGTTCAATTTGTACAGATTGGCTTTTATTTAAAGTAGCATCAATACAGTTAGTACATAAATTTCTATTGGGCTCCACCTTGGCATTGGAACAAATGACACAGGTATCTTCCTCTGAATCAGACATGTTTAACACACTAGCAAATAAACTTGCAACTTGGTTACAATCTTATTTAACAAAAACGTACTGTGCCTCAAAGAAGCACTAAACGATTAAATGACAGTTGAAATAATGAACTGAAAAACTGTTATAGCATCAATCCTTGAAACAACACAACTTTTAGCAAAGGTTTGTTCCCATTAGTAAAGTAACAATAATTAAATTTGAAACGTAAAAATTACAGAGCAACGTTTTTAATCACAGTCAATATATAAGTCTCACAGCTCTGCTGAGAGAATCTACCTCCCTTCAAAGAAGTTTGAAGACCCCTGAGTTCTGTTAGATATGAACCGGATCATGCAGGAAATACAAGAGTAACTGACTGGAAATTTTTGATGCGTAGCAAAGAGCGCCAAAAACGGCCCCTCCCCCTCACACACAGCAGTGAGAGAGAAACGAAACTGTCACAATTAAAACAAGCAGCTGCCAAGTGGAAAAATAATGCCCAAACATTTATTCACTCAGTACCTCAGAAAATGCAAACGATTCTACATTCCAGCAAAAACGTTTAACATAATAAATACCTATTAAAAGGTTTAATGTACTTTTTACAGAGTAATTCCAGTGAAGTACCATCCCCAGAATACTGAAGTGTAGAGTATACATACATGTTATTATAACGGTATGGCAGGATTTTCTCATCAATTCCATTCAGAAAATAAAAACTGCTACATACCTCAATGCAGATTCATCTGCCCGCTGTCCCCTGATCTGAAGCTTTTACCTCCCTCAGATGGCCGAGAAACAGCAATATGATCTTAACTACTCCGGTTAAAATCATAGTAAAAACTCTGGTAGATTCTTCTTCAAACTCTGCCAGAGAGGCAATAACACGCTCCGGTGCTATTGTAAAATAACAAACTTTTGATTGAAGTTATAAAAACTAAGTATAATCACCATAGTCCTCTCACACATCCTATCTAGTCGTTGGGTGCAAGAGAATGACTGGGAGTGACGTAGAGGGGAGGAGCTATATGCAGCTCTGCTGGGTGAATCCTCTTGCATTTCCTGTTGGGGAGGAGTTATATCCCAGAAGTAATGATGACCCGTGGACTGATCACACATAACAGAAGAAATATATATATATATATATATATATATATATATATATATATATATATACACACATATATACACACACAGTATATATACACATACACAAACACAGAGGAAGCCCCGCCTATCATTTGGCATTGTGGGTGAAACGATCAGGATCGTAGGCATTGGATCACAGACGCACATGTGACCAACCAGGAAGTAAGCACACAGTCCTACCACGCTGCAGTCTCAGCGTGCAGCATTCAACTGGCTCAGCAAACTGTTTCATGGGACTCAATTACAAGGCAGTATTTCAGGAGGCAACCGGTAACAAACAGCGGACCTCAATTGTGGACACCTCCAGAATCAGATAAGTGCATGCTTATGGTTTAACACAGGAATATAGCTGCTTTCAATTGATGGGGGGTTAGCCTGGACTGACTCCCACTGCTCATTTGGCTTGTTTGCTGCTTTCACACAACATCTTCAGCAATAAGAAGTACTATGCTTTACTAACACGCATGCAGCTTTGGCAGCACTTATCCCATTTTGCTAAAGTCTGGCTGAAGACAATACCGCTATATGTGGAAAATCATCCTGGTGTGATTTGGTTGTTTTCTTCAGCAATACACTCTTGTGAGAATTTTATCTCAATATATGCAGGCATCTCTATGTAAACTGCTGTGTCTCTATGTAACTGCTGTACTGAGGCAATTCATCATGGAGGATGTATTACTATGTCCCACTATCTATCTTATTGCTAATAACCATTGCAATAGTTATTCTTCATACTTGCATGTAACTCACTATCTATCTTATTACTAATAACCATCGCAATAGCTATTCTTCATACTTGCATGTAACTCACTATCTATCTTATTACTAATAACCATTGCAATAGCTATTCTTCATACTTGTATGTAATTCTTTGTAATTGTTGCTATACTGCCATTATTGTTGTTCCTGAAATCTTTACAAAGCACCTATCACTACTTAGATCCCTAAAAATGTATCTGTCCGGTAATTATCCCTTGTATTGACTTGGGTACCGTGTACAACTTGGGTGTAGCAGTGTACTAGGTGTCTTTGGATTGTATTTTTGCCAATATTATGATTATGACGTGCACATCTTCAGGGTTTTAATTGGCTACATGTACTATATTGTTTGTTCAACATACTTTACTTTGTGTTGCTAACATATACCCAAGGCCAGCACACAACTGGCCTATTGCTATGTTTAGACAGTTAGGATTTACTTCTTTCTGTACTATTAATAAATTATTTTTTGTTCTCAGTGATTGTACTGGTCAGAGATTCATTCCAATTGTTTAATTTAGCTACACTTTTGAGCTATTTTTTATTAAAAAAAAAGAGAGCTTGATTCCCTATCTATACTGGGCCTTAAGAAATGTTTGATGGTCCTTGTTCTCCTCTTGTAGTTTGTTGAATATATATATATATATATATATATATATATATATATATATATATATATATATATATATATATGTAAAAGTAGTTGCAAATTCACCATTTGATTCAGACTTCCACACATAGAGGCCTATTTATCAAAGGTCTTGCGGAACTGATCCGACAGCGCGGATAGGGTCTGACAGACATCGCTGAATGCGGAGAGCAATACACTCTCTGTATTCAGCATTGCACCAGCAGCTCACAAGAGCTGCTGGTGCAACGCCGCCCCCTGCAGACTCGCGGACAATCGGCCGCCAGCAGGGTGGTGTCAATCAACCCGATGATACTCGATCGGGTTGAATTGCGGCGATTCCTGTCCGCCTGCTACAGGGTTATGGAGCAGTGGTCTTTAGACCACTGCTTCATAACTGCTGTTTCTGGCGAGTCTGAAGACTCGCCAGAAACACGGGCCCACAAGCTCCATACGGAGCTTGATAAATGGGCCTTATAGAGCAGACCTAACACGGGCTTCAACTGAATTTGAAAAGTATACACAGAAGGAACACTATCCCTATCTAGACGACTATTAGACCCAATATGTGTGGTATATTGATGTATAAAAAATAAATAAGTTTACTCGTCTGACAAGAGGATTGCTTTTATAATGATGAGAGTTGCAAAACACACAGACACAATATTTGTGCATGTACCTAAATAAACACATTTTTACATATACCTACACAAACACATATTATTTTTACATGTACCTACACAAACACATATTATTTTTACATGTACCTACACACATATTATTTTTACATATACCTACACAAACATATATTATTTTTACATATACCTACACAAACATATTATTTTTACATGTACCTACACAAACACTTATTATTTTTACATATACCTACACAAACACATATTATTTTTACATGTACCTACACAAACACATATTATTTTTACATATACCTACACAAACACATATTATTTTTACATGTACCTACACAAACACATATTATTTTTACATGTACCTACACAAACACATATTATTTTTACATGTACCTACACAAACACTTATTATTTTTACATATACCTACACAAACACATATTATTTTTACATGTACCTACACAAACACATATTATTTTTACATGTACCTACACAAACACATTATTTTTACATGTACCTACACAAACACATTATTTTTACATGTACCTACACAAACAAACACAATAAATGTATATGTACTTAGACAAACACACAACACAATATTTGTACATGTACCTACACAAACACACACACAATAGATTTATATGTACTTACACACAATATGTTTACAATGTACATACACAAACATACACACAATATATTTATATGTACTTACACAAACACAATATTTTTACATGTAAACATACAAACACACACAATATTTTTTCATGTACATACACAAACACATAATATTAACATGTACAAACACACACAATATTTTTACATGTCCATACACACAATATTTTTTCATGTACAAACACACACACACACACACACACAATAAATTCATATGTACTTACACAAACACACACACAATATTTTTACATGTCACAAACACACATTATATTTATATGTTCTTACACACATAAAGGCCTATTTATCAAATGTCTGTCGGACCTGATCCAACAATGCGGACCAGGTCCGACAGACATCGCTGAATGCGGAGTGCAATACGCTCTCCGTATTCAGCATTTCACCAGCAGCTCACAAGAGATGCTGGTGCAACGCCGCCCCCTGCAGACTCGTGGCCAATTGGGCCGCCAGCAGGGAGGTGTCAATCAACCCGATCGTACTCAATCGGGTTGAATTGTGGAGATTCCTGTCCGCCTGCTCAGAGCAGGCAGACAGGGTTATGGAGCAGCGGTCTTTAGACCGCTGCTTCATAACTGTTGTTTCTGGCGAGCCTACAGGCTCGCCAGAAACACAGGTCCTCAAGCTCCATTCGGAGCTTGATAAATGGGCCTCAATATGTTTACCTTTATATACACAAACACGCAAAATCAATTTATATGTACTTACACAAACACACACTATTTTACATGTACAAACACATACACAATAAATGTACATGTACTTACACACACACATACACACAATATTTTCACATGAACATGCACAAACACACAATATTTTCACATGAACATACACACAATATTTTCACATGAACATACACAAACACACAATATTTTCACATGAACATACACATACACACAATATTTTCACATGAACATACACAAACACACAATATTTTCACATGAACATACACAAACACACAATATTTTCACATGAACATACACAAACACACAATATTTTCACATGAACATACACAAACACACAATATTTTCACATGAACATACACAAACACACAATATTTTCACATTAACATACACAAACACACAATATTTTCACATGAACATACACAAACACACAATATTTTCACATGAACACACACAAACACAAAATATTTTCACATGAACATACACACAATATTTTCACATGAACATACACAAACACAATATTTTCACATGAACATACACAAACACACAATATTTTTTACATGTATATACACAAAAAACACACCTACACAGTATTTTTACATGTACACACACACACACAATATTTTACAATGGCAAATTTTACCTTAAGAGCTGTTTATCTAGCTAGGCAGGGTTTTGGATGTGAAGGAGAAACGCCTGCATTACAACAAAATGTTTCAAAAATGCCCCCAAAGATTTTGTGTGTTTTCTTGCCCTGCGGCGGGCGAGTTTTTGATCTTCAGGCCCTAGGTGACATATGTATGGCACTTTAGTCCTAGTAAAGCAGGGGTGTCAAATTGGCATTTGCAAAGAATCCATTACTGTTGCCAAAGAAAAATAACATTAAAAGGCACTCAATATGTAGGTAATGTGCGGCCCACATGAATTGCACTTGTATGGAAAATGTATGGAAAATGGCTCTCGACTCAAAGAGGTTTGGCACCCCTGTAGTAAAGCCTGGAGCAAAGCAAAAGTGAATTCTATCTTGTTCACATTGAAGATTGAAAATACATTAAAATAAATACATAAATAAAAAAAAGCTGATTAACACATTTAATTTTGAATTAAAAATATTTATATATGGAGAATTAGTGTGTTATGTAGATGTTTTGCTTCAGTCTGTTTATTTTTTTATGCTGTATTTGTTTTTCTTTGACAAAGGGGTATTCAGTGTTAGTGTTGAATGTTTTGTTATAGGGTGGAGGGGGTTTGCAGATTCCCCACCCAACTGTAGAATACAGGAGCTTACCCAAAAACAAGATGGTCTGTTTCCTGGCAGCTTTAGCTTCAGAGCTGCTGTTCTTGGTCATTACTCCTTGCTGGCCCCTCACAGTTACTGTGCCTTTCTTGGAAGCCATAAGTGTGACCATCATCTTGCGACACATAAAGGCCACTGAGGCCAGAATCAGGATATAGACAATGAATGCACTAAACATACTGGACTGGAAGATTGTCCATTTAGAGGAGATGCTGGTGCACAGGGTGAAGTTATGATAGTGGTGAGTGGTAGGCCTGCTACAGTTAGTGTGTCTTCTGTAACCCATGGCTGGACTCAAGGGATACTCAGCTCCCATAGCAAAGATTAAAGGTAAAGCAACACAAACCGAGGTTAACCAGGCAAAGCCAATCATCAGCTTGACTGTCCGGGCCCCTGACACTAACTGGAATTTGAATGGGTGGCAGATAGCCATGTACCTTTCAAAACTCAGGGTGGCTACATGGAAGACTGTAGCATAGCTACAGGCATCAAAAAGGAAGCAATAAATCTTGCAGGTGATATTCCCATAGTTGGATGAGAAGGGGAACCAAATAGCAGTATAGAGCTCAACCGGCATCCCAAGCAGGAGGACCAGCAGGTCCGAGCAGGCCAGGCTTATCATGTGGTCAGTGACTCCCTTCTGCATGTAGCCCTTGTCTCTAAGCACCTTGCTAGCCTGAATGGTAACACTGTTTCCGATAATCCCGGCCAGGAGAATAACACCATATAGTACCGTCATACAGATCTTCACTGCCAAACGGACCTCAAAATCTGGCACATGGGAGTGGTCAATAAGCTGACCACACGGGTCCTCTACAGCCATGTCTAACTTCTCTTAGATCACAAGTATTGCCTCATAGTACTCGGCGCTGTGCCTTATTAGTATGGGTTGGTGGAAGTTATACTGATGCAGGAAGCTGTGATTTGTAAACCATAGGGATCTGTAAAATATTAACCCGATAAGGAGGAGGAGATCCTGACTCACAGTGTGCACAGACCTGCCCTTCTGATCGCGCCTGATTGGTAGTAACCTTGTGTGTGATGATCTGGGCTGTGTACACTGAAAGCAAATACACCTGTTCGTGTGGAGTCTGTGTATTTCTACTCTTTATAGGTGAATGCTGAATCCTGCAAATACGCAGAATTTCCACCTCGGACTTCAACATAAACATCTGTCACATAAAACTAAAATTCTAAACTGAAAGGATTTCCCAGGCTAAGGCTTGAACAGAGAATGCTTTGTCTTAAATTGAATTACTATAATTGTCCTATATTTCTTTCTTTATATGACCCTTGAAAGAATCTCCAAGCAGCTACTCCAAATTTCCAGTGCGCCTCTGGGATGCATTTCTAGATGAGTACATGGCTCTATAGTGTGGATTATGACTTCATCCATCCCATCTTGTGACATTTTAATCACTAGGCTGGCAGAACGTCTCTCATCTTCAGGCGAAGCTATCAGCTCTTACAAGCCTCTGTAGTGAATCCTTGCACGTGCTCCAGAGGCTGTGAACATTAGGAAACTTGTCTGCAAGTGCCTGGCTAGCACAAAACTGTTAGCTTTTAGGACGTATTTTAACCACTGGTGTGTAAGAAATGGACAATGTTGTTTAATCAGACTTACATAGAAAAGCTCCTTATTCCTGCATCTACTCATGCATATTTCTCTAGTCATTTCTGGAACAAAATGTGTCCATTTACTTTTACATTACAACTGGCAATTGTGTGGCTAAAATGAGGCAATTGGTTATTTTTGTTTCTAACGTCTCATTAAAGAAAAATAAAAGTCAAAAATGTATTTTCAAGTTCCAGATAGAGCATCAGATTAATTAAATAAATAAATCTCAGATTCACTTTGTTCTTTTGGTATACTTGTTTGAAGAGCATACTGATGTAGGCTCATGAGCATGCATATGTATTGAACACTATATGCCACCAAGTTTGCAACTATGTTTGTTACTTAGAAATTTGGGGGGTGGGATTTGGATTTTTAAACTTTCATAATCTATCTAAATCATGAAAGTTTCATTTTGACGTTCATGTCTCTTTACATGATTTCTGATTAAGGACATAGAGGTCTCAATGTACTAAGCAGCTTATGCTGCCTTTGAGCCCTTGAGGTGCTTTCTGTAATGTAAGAACGAGCGATCAATAGACTGCTGCTTCTTACACTTTCCGCCACCTCTAAGATGACGTATTGAAATCACCCTGAACATGCTCGCTCCGGGTAACTGACAGGCCCTTCTCAAGGTGGTGTAATGATACATCTGGGCAGCAGACATACAGGGTCTACTGCCCGTTCAATGCAAAGTAAGGTTGATTGACAGGTTCTTGAGTTGAGACCCTTGTTCGCAAAACACAAGTGCACAAGCCGGTCACATAGGTATGTGTACAAAATGTGCCCTTACATACTCTTTTCTTTTAAATACACACATGCAGGCCTGGACTGAGCACAAAGCAAACAGGGCATATGCCTGGTGCCAGTTGAGGGCCGGGGCTGGTTGCCTTAGACTCATCCAGTCGCCAGTTTTATTTTTTGTGCATAATGCAGGGCCAGACCTGCCCTACCTCTCACTGCCTTGCTGTGTAAGTGAACTGGCTCAATGGCAGGCCCCACTCCATTTTTGTAAGCTGACTCACACCCCTCATCCAAGCATACAGGACCACAGTGCCCCCTCTGCCAAAACCCCCACTGCAGGGCCCCCACTCTGCGCCTGCATAATGCTTAGTTACTGCTAGTGCAGATGTCAGCGCTTCCATATGTCCTTTTCATTTGTCGCCACTCGCCCACCCCAGCTGACAACTTATTCTTTGCCATAAACTAACAGAGGGGGAATGATGGCAGTCACAGAGAAGCAGCTACACTTGATGGTGCCTGCTGATATCTGCGGGCGTTTTATTTTAGGGGGTTATTGTGGATGTTTAGGGTGTGTTTGTGTGTGCATTTAGGTGCCAGTGGATGTTTTTGTGTGTGCATGTAGGTGTCAGTGGATGTCTGTGTGATATTTCTCTCTGATAGTGCAGCTTACATGATAACAAATGCTCATGTTCCTATTATTTTGAGTGACTGTGACTACAAGGATGATAAGCAATTTAATAATAAAGTGACTGAAGCGGGTTACAAACTTTAAATGTTATTATAAGTCAAACATTTTACTTGTCAGTTTCAGGGTATGGTTAAATAACAAAGTGGGTGGAGCAGTGGGCTGCTCTGCCTTAAAGGGGTAGAAAGGTAAAAAATGAACTGTGCATTTGTTCATTTCAATTTGAAATATAAAATTTTTTGCTATATACTTCCATTAGCAAAAATGTGAGGGCCCGTGCACCAGTATTCAAACACCACACCTTCTCAGAGATTCAGCAGTGGCTTAAATCACACAAATTACCTCTTCAGAAGCAAAACACACTGCTGCAAGCTCTCAAAGAAGTTGTGGTGTTTAAATTCTAGTCCACAGGTCTTCAAGGGATATGTGTGTATGCTGCAGAAAAACAGCAATCATTTTTACTAGAAGCATTTATGCTAATGGGAGCATATTGCAAAAATGTATATATTTCAAATTGAAATGCGCCCCCATGCAATTTAATTTTGACCTTTCTATCCCTTTACAATGCCTGGGCCTAATTTATTTCTAATTTGGCCCTGGCACACACATAGACCTGCATTTCTAGAGGCTGCAACAAAAATCTGCATAGAACCTCCAACCTATACTTGAAACTCTACATGGCAAATTGTATTTACATTCCTGTTACGTAAACCTGATACATAGAAATGGATTTTCAGAATTCTGATATATACCAGGACGCAATGCTCAAAAACTAAGCATACATAAATATAAAACCTTCCTCTGTAGGCTGCATGCTATCGTGCACATGAAAACGTCACTGATTTGCACCAACATCACAGTCAGCAATTTTGATCTGCAGCAATACACACTGCACAAAGACGCATCTACACACACATTTTTACCTGCAGCAACACATTTACAGATGCCCAGACTTACTGCAGTAGACATGTATCTGCACAAATAAACATATCTTCCAACATGCACTGTCACTTCCATATAAACAGAACCTACAGACACACACTTGTATCAACACTTATTGCCACACAAATCTTAACCTAGACCTATGACCTCAAGAAATGTTCAAAAACACTTTCATACAATTCTGCACTGACACATAATACACACGCCCTATCTTATACAAACCTGCATCAACACAAACTGACACACACATTTGTTCAAAGATCCCAATCGTCCTGCACTGTCCCACTGTCCCCAAGGTGCTTTCTTTTCCTGCCCTGGACTATTCCTCCTTCCAGTCCAAAAATGGGAGTGGAAACTGTTGTGATAAATCCTATGTTCCCTATAAGGCATGCACCTGTTCATGCATAAACAGATATTTAACCCATCGTGTGCCAATAAAAATAGCATGAAAACATATGGAGCTGTCCATTACTTTATAGAAACTAAAGTTCCTTATAGAAACTACAACTTTACCTTTATTTCTTCAATATTTAAAAACTAATTTGAAAAAAAAAAATGCATCTACATAATATTCTCAGGCCCTAATTTTAACAAGACAGTTAACCTAAACAGAAGGCACCACTGCTTAAAGAACCTTTCTCCCAAAAGAAGCCTCTGCTGAAGCAAAAGTATAAAATTTGTAAAATTTAGAAAAAGTATGCAAAGATGACCAGGTCACAGCCTTGCAAAGCTGATCTACAGAAGCTCCATTTTTGAAAGTGCAAGAAGATGAAACATTCCTCGAGGAATGAGCTGTGATTCTCTCAGGAGGCTGCTAACCAGCAGTCTCATATGCCAAGCAAATAACACTCCTCAACCAACAAGAAAGAGAAGTAGCCATAGCTTTCTTACCCTTACGCTTCCCAAAAAAGACAACAAATAAAGAAGAAGACTGGCAAAAATCCTTAGTCGCCTGCAAATAATATTTCAATGCACGAACCACATCCAGGTTGTGCAACAAACGCTCCATATGAGAAGAATGATTAGGACACAAAGAAGGAACAACAATCTCTTGATTAATATTCTTATCAGAAACAACTTTGGGAAGAAAACCAAAGGCAGTACGCAGAACTACCTTATCAGAGTGAAAAATAAGAAAACGCGATTCATACTGTATTGCTGAAAGCTCTGAAACACTTCGAGCCGAAGAAATAGCCACCAGAAACAAAACCTTCCAAGATAACATCTTAATATCTAAAGAATGCATAGGTACAAACGGAGCCTGTTGAAGGACTCTAAGAACCAAATTAAGACTCCAAGGTGGAGTAGTAGACTTAAACACAGGCCAAATTCTAACCAAGACCTGATAAAAAGAATGAACATCTGGCACATCTGATAGGCGCTTGTGCAATAAAATAGATAAAGCAGAAATTTGACCCCTCAGGGTACTAGCAGATAAACCTTTCTCTAAACCCTGATGCCCTCTCTTGTTTGACCCGAGCAATGACCCGAGGAAGAAGAGCAAACTGAGGGAACACATATGCCAGACTGAAAATCCAAGGAACTGCCAGAGCATCTATCAGAACAGCCTGAGGATCCTTTGACCTCGACCTGTACCTTGGGAGCTTGGCATTCTGATGAGATGCCATGAGATCCAACTCCGGCTGCCCCCAACTGCGAATCAAGCTGGAAAATACCTCTGGAAGAAGTTCCCACTCTCCCGGAGGAAAAGTCTGTCTGCTCAGAAAATCCGCTTCCCATTTGTCCACCCCTGGAATATGAATAGCAGACATACAACAGTTGTGAATCTCCGCCCACTGAATAATCTTGGCTACCTCTGTCATGGCCAAGGAACTCCGAGTTCCTCCCTGATGATTGATGTAAGTCACTGACGTTATGTTGTCTGACTGAAACCTGATAAACTGGGTTGAAGCTAGCTGAAACCAGGCTAGAAGAGCATTGAAAATTGCTCGCAGTTCCAAAACATTTATTGGAAGAACCGACTCCTCCCGAGTCCATAGACCCTGAGCCCTTAATGAACCCCAGACAGCACGCCAGCCAAGCAAACTGGCATCCGTGGTTACAATCACCCAGGCAGGTCTGCAAAAGTAAGTTCCCTGAGAGAGAAGATCCTGAGACAACCACCATGGAAGAGAATCTCTAGACATCTGATCTAGAACAATCTTTGGAGATAGATCCGCATAATCCCCTTCCAGAGCGAGCATAACTGCAGAGGTCTGAGATGGAACCGAGCAAACGGAATGATGTCCATAACTGAAACCATCAGACCGATAGCCTCCATGCACTGGGCCACTGACGGCCGAGGAAAGGACTGAAGAGCAAGACACATATTGAAAATCTTTGACTTTCTTGCTTCTGTCAGAAAAATTTTCATCTCTAACCTGGAGAGAAGAAACCTGCCTCTGGGAGGAAAATTCTTGAACTCCAGTTTGTAACCCTGGGACACGATATCTACCACCAAGGGATCCTGAATATCTCAAACCCAAGCTTGAGCGAAGAAAGAGAGTCTGACCCCCACAAGATTCACAAGATTCATTCCCAGATCGGGGGGCAGACCCTTCTTGCTGATTTTGAGTCAGCAACAGGCTTCCTGGACTGCTTCCCCTTATTCCAAGACTGATTTGACTTCCAAGATGACTTGGACTGTTCCTGCTTGGAGGAAGAAGAGGAAGATTTACCAGAGAAGTTACGAAAGGAACGAAAATTACTCTGCCAACCCTTCTGTTTATTTATTTTATTGTGAGGAAGAGAATGCCCCTTCCCTCCCATAATATCAGAAATAATCTCATTCCATTGATACCCCTGGTGAACATAAATTTTTTTAAGCAAAGCTTTCAACTTCTTATTCATAGGCTCTTTAAACGAATAGTGGTCCTCTCGGTCAGAGTGGAAACTGCTCCCTCCACCTTAGGAACCATCTGCCAAGATTCCTTAATAGAATCAGCAATAGGAAACATCTTCCTAAAAATTGGAGAAGGGGGAAAAGGAATCCCAGGCTTCTCCCATTCTCGTGCAATAATATCTGAAACACGATCTGGTATAGGAAAAACTTCCACCGAGGAAGGGACATCAAAAACATATTACGTTTACTAGCTTTCTTAGGAATAACCATGACTGATGCCTCAGAGTCATCGAAGGCCGCCAAAACCTCATTGAGTAACAAACGGAGGTGCTCCAGCTTAAACCTAAAGGAAACAACCTCAGGTTCAGAAGAAGGATTTACACAATCAGAATCCGAGATCTCACCCTCAGATGCTTTTGAAGTATCTTCCTCCTCAGACTTATGAGAAGAAACACTAGACACAATTGCAACAGAATTAGAAACCTTATACTTCCTATTGCGCTTCCCCTGTAACATAGGAAAAGCAGACAAAGCCTCAGATACTGCCACGGCTATATGGGTAGCCATATCCTGCAAGGAAAAACCAACCTGAGAGGAAACACAGGGCACTGCAGAAGATTGGGACGTATGAGGAGAAAGCTGCAGATTAGCCTGAACAGGAGGCTCCTGAACAACATCCGCCCTAGACAATGAAGGCTCAGATTTAAAAAGTTTATCCTTGTAATGTAATGTTCTCTCAATACAAGAGGAACAAAAAGGGATAGGAGGCTCAACATTAGTATTTAAACATAGAGAACAAGCAACAGTTTGCAGGGCCTCTTGGTCCATCTTATTCCAAAGGAAAAAACCTAATTAATAAAAAATTCTAAGTTCAAATCAGAATTTTAATGAAACAAAAAAACATTACTGTCCCTTTAAATTTTAAACCCTTTTTTTTTAAAACTAGAAAATCCTTAAATAAACTGCACAATAATCTTGCAGCAACATTTTTTTTTTTTTTTCTGTCCATTTGGGACCAAGGCTATTTTTTTTTTTTTTATAAACTTTTTTATTGAGGACTGGGAACAAACAACATCCATGTGTAAACAAAAAGTCAAAAATTCACATCACATTTGATTTGATATGTAATTAAACAGTTATAGTCCTCATTTTCTTTTTTTTTCCCCCTATGTTGCTGGTTAAGGTCACTCTTGGACCACAGTAACTGTTATGTATCTCCATGGGTTAACTTAAGTTAAGAAAGTAAATAAACATATAAAGGAAACAGCATCTATAAGATAATTATTGTAGAAATAATAGTTTCATTATGGTCATAGACATATTAGTGCCAGATCTGGACACATTGGCATAATGATATTTCTGTAAAACCCACATGCAGATGTAAATCAATAGGCTATGAGATGTCTAGCTAAGGTGTTTTCCTAATTTAGCCCCCTCTATCAATGCTAGGGATCTATCTTATGTCCATATTGCCAGTAGGGTGAACAATTATTATGCCAGAAGGCTATATAAAGGAGCCAATTTTTGCATCGTAAGTATATAAAGATGACTGCTAGGAAATACCTCTGAATTGTATGTTGTGGTATCACTAACCTAATAAATTGCCCTTCTATTATGATATAATCATAGCAGCTTTCATAAATAAAGGCTAAAATCAGTGCTTCCAGGGGCGCCCTAACACGGAGAATAGCTTTTAAGGAGCTAGGTTTCAGTTAGGGAAGAGGGAGTTGCAAAATTAGGAGGTCATCCCTGCCTGCATTAATAATATTGACAGAGGGGCCAACATGCAAGCAGCGTGATCATATCTATTGCCTTAAGGTGGTAGTCTATTAGGTTCCCTGGTACTGTCTGGGTTGCTCTGTTTTATTTATAATACTCCAGCGGCTACAGCCGCTAGCCGCATGCCTATCTTTACCCCTACTTGCAACTGATACAAGCAAAGAGAATGACTAGGGATTGTGGGTAGGGGGAGTGGTATTTAACAGCTTTTGCTGAGGTGCTCTTTGCCTCCTCCTGCTTGTCAGGAGTGATAGTCCCAACAGTAATTAAGATGATCCGTGGACTTACCGTGTCATTAGAAAGAAACAAACACCACGTGCAAATTACCACAGAGACCTGCCTTTACAGTGGCTGCAACAATACATCCCTATAGCATTCATTTAGTATTTCATGTCCATTTGTTTTTTCTAATAATTGAATTGGCAATATATTATTTTTAAATATTTTTTAATAACATACATATTTTAAAAAGTGTATATTGTCAAAGTCTTCACTGTAAGAAACCTCCACTGTTATTATTCTACATGCACACATTTAATAAATGGAACACATCACTCATCTATATATATATATATATACACCAAGACTTGCATATACGCATCACACACACTCAGCCCTGCACACACATGTACTGTCACAAAGACCTGCTCCTGCACATATTACAAACAGATCTCAATCTATATCAGTGACCTCTCTAGTGGAGATGTTATGCCCCCTGAACCTTCAACGTCCTGTGCTCTACACAGAGCAAACAGAGCGATACCCTCTTAGAATTCTGTGGAGTCCTTGCTCTGCTCTTGTGATCCTGCTACTTCAAGTTAAGATTCTGTAGTAGTAAGAGTGTTGCTTCTTTACCTGTACATTACTCCAAACATTCTCAAAACATCCCCAACTCATTTTTCTGGAAGAATTAAGAAGCCCTGGCAGAGATCTTAGTGTTGGGGCTGCACAAGAAAGTTCTTGTGCAATGTCAAATTCCAGCAGAGGATGCTGCATTGGAGGACTCAAACACTGGTAGACCATTTAAAAAAAAAAAAAAAAATCAGTGTGCTCTCTGTGATTTTGCCTCGCCACCTAAGAGGTGGCGTAGGGTGTAGGAAGCAGCGGTCTAATGACCGCTGCTTCTTACATTGCGGGAAGCAGGCTAGCATATGCGAACCTGCCCCGCAAAGGCTCCGGAGCAGCTTTCGCTGCTTCGTACATGGAGCCCATAGTCTTTATATATTATTACACAAACTCACTGCATACAGATTTCCACCTCCAGAAAGAACTGCACCAACTACTTAAAACAAAACCAGTACCTTTAAACTAACTCAAGTCAAGACTTCAATGCTGCCAGCTTTGAGGATTATGTTACTGAATACATTAAATGGAATGTCTAGTGATGTCACAGAAATAAATCTTATATAAAATGATAAACAGTTCCTCTTTCTTTTCATTTATATTTGACTTGTAGGGCTCAATATATGAAGCTGTGAGAGCAGCATTTAAAGTTGTGAGGTCACTGCATGCCTGCAGACACGTTAAAGAGATAGGAGAGTCAAAATGAAACTTGCATGATTCAGATAGAGCATGTCATTTTAAAATAATTTAAATCCACTTCTGATATCAACATAAAATTATGTTTTTCTCTTGGTTTCCTTTGTTGTATATACCCTGCACTACAAGGAGCCAGTTGGTTATTGGTGACTACGCACATGTGTCTCTTGCCATTGGCTCACAAGACGTGTTCAGCTAGCTCCCAGTAGTACACTGCTGCTCTAGAGCTGGATTTAACTATGTGTTTAATCCACCTGCAGGGAGTTAAACACATGGTCATATGCAATCAATAGTGCAATAATAAAATATACTAACATATTAGAGCATTTTCTTTTTGACCTTTTATATCCCTTTAAGAAGCATTGGTCTGCTTTTTTTAAGCTTTTTGTCACATCAAAATGGCAAACTTCAGGAAAACTCGGATGATTGACATTCTGTTCTCTCATTAAACTATTAGAGCAAGAGCAGGGGTCGTGCAGTACAACAAAGGCGCAGTACACCCTCAGACTGATATATGAGACTATTTCCATTTCATTTTACCAGGGTTGTAGGGAGTAATGGTAGCAATGGTGTATTTGCTATTTTATATGAACTTATATCCTAAAGTTTCTTTTTGATTACCTCAAATAAAAATGACTTCTTTTCCTGCATGACAGAAATCATCGCATTTTACACTCTAAGCACCCACACCTCATTTTAATTAGTAAATCAATCAAATGAAAAAGTACTCTCTTTCCAATACCCCATAAATCGTTTTATGCTACTACTTGCAGGTAATAAAAGGCACAATAAAGTCAAAATTAAGCGTTCCAATACAGGGACTTAGCTGCTTATTTGTGGCTGCACATATAGGCATATTGTCAATGGCTCACCTAATGTGTTTAGCTAGCTCCCAGCAGCGTATTTCTTTTCCTTCAACAAAGGATACCAAGAGAAGGAAGGAAATTGGAAAGTTGTTTAAAATGGTTTCATCTAAATCATGAAAAATGTGTTTCAATTCCTTTAACTTATTATAGACAACCCCTCCATTTGGCACTACCTGACTCATCTGTTGATAATTCAGCAAAAATATTGCTATTTAAAAATGAAATATACATTTCAATGTTGACTATTATGTCTTTTATCAATTTTTCTTTGTTCTCTTGGTATCTTTATTTGAAATGGCAGAAATGTAAGCTTAAAAGGAAAGTCTACACCAGATTTTTATTGTTTTAAAAGATAGATAATCACCCATTCCCCTGTTTTGCATAACCAACACAGTTATATTAATATACTTTTTACCTCTGTGATTACCTTGTATCTAGACAGACATGCATTTTAGCCAATCAGTGCCCTCTCATTTGTAACTCCACGGGCATGGTCACAATGTTATCTGTATGACACACATGAACTAACTTCCTCTAGCTCTGAAAAACTGCCAAATGCATTAAAATAAGCAGTGGCCTTAAGGGCTTAGAAATGAGCAAATGAGCCTACCTAGGTTTAGCTTTCAACAAAGAATACCAAGAGAACAAAGCAAATTTGATGATAAAAGTGAACTGGAAAGTTTGTTTAAAATTGCATTCCCTATCTGAATCATAAAAGTTTAATTTTGACTTGACTGTCCCTTTAAGAGCCGGCCTATTTTTGGTTCAGACCCTGGATAGCGCTACATTTTAGCCACCAATCAGCAAGAGCTACCCATGTGCTGAACCAAAGATGAGCCGGCTCGTAAGCTTGCATCCCTGCCTTTTCAAATAAAGATACCAAGAGAACAAAGAAAAAATTATAATAGTAGTAAATTAGAAAAGAAAAGACAGTTGATTAAAATTGCATGCTCTATCCGAATCATGAAAGAAAAAAATTGGGTTCAGTATCCCTTTAAAGTAGATGTAATGAAAAATAAATAAATAATATTATGTTGTGATCTATAGTAATATTCAAGATTACAAAGGAAATGTCAATGCTTTTATAGATGCTAGGGAAGATCAAGAATTCTATTACAATGGTGCTCTTCAGTAGAAAATATAATTTATGTAAGAACTTACCTGATAAATTCATTTCTTTCATATTGGCAAGAGTCCATGAGCTAGTGACGTTTGGGATATACCTCAAAATGCCTATAAATACACCCCTCACTACACCCACAATTCAGTTTACCGAATAGCCAAGTAGTGGGGTGATAGAAAAAAGAGTAAAAAAGCATACAAAAAAGAGGAACTGGAAATATAATTGTACTTTTATACAAAAATTCATAACCACCAGAAAAAGGGTAGGTCTCATGGACTCTTGCCAATATGAAAGAAATTAATTTATCAGGTAAGTTCTTACATAAATTATGCTTTCTTTCATGTAATTGGCAAGAGTCCATGAGCTAGTGACGTATGGGATAGAAATACCCAAGATGTGGAAGTCCACAGAAGAGTCACTAGAGAGGGAGGGATAAAATAAAAACAGCCATTTTCCGCTGAAAAAATTAAATCCACAAAAAAATAAATTTAAAGAAAAAAACTTAAAACATAAGCAGAAGAATCAAACTGAAACAGCTGCCTGAATAACTTTTCTACCAAAAACTGCTTCAGAAGAAGCAAATACATCAAAATGGTAAAATTTAGTAAATGTATGAAGACCAAGTTGCTGCTTTGCAAATCTGATCAACTGAAGCTTCATTCTTAAAAGCCCAAGAAGTGGAGACTGATCTAGTAGAATGAGTTGCTCTGAGGCGGGGACTGTCCCGGCTCCAAATAAGCTTTATGAATCAAAAGATTTAACCAAGATGCCAAAGAAATGGCAGAAGCTTTCTGACCTTTTCTAGAACCAGAGAAGACAACAAATAGGCTAGAAGTCTTCCTGAAATCTTTAGTAGCTTCAACATAATATTTCAAAGCTCTTACAACATCCAAACAATTGGCTAGATTACAAGTTTTGCGTTAGGGTAAAAAAGCAGCGTTAAGAGGTCCTAACGCTGCTTTTTTTTACCCCCACTGGTATTACGAGTCTTGAAGGTTTATGGTCACCGCACACTTTTTTGGCCTTACCGCAAAAAACTTTGTAAAGTCTTTTTTCTATGGGACTTCCATAGCACCGGTATTACGAGTCTGTCCTGGGAGGCCAAAAAGTGAGCGGTACACCTTCTCCTGTCAAGAGTCCTACTACATTTAAAAGTCAGTAGTTAAGAGTTTTATGGTACAACGCCGTAACATAAAACTCATAACTAAAGTGCTTAAAAGTACACTAACACCCATAATATACCTATTAACCCCTAAACCGAGGCCCTCCCACATCGCAAACACTATAATAAAAATTTTAAACCCTAATCTGCCGATCCGGACACCGCCGTAACCTACTGTACATTATATTTCTGAACTCCTAATCTGCTGCCCCCAACATCGCCGCCACCTACATTATATTTATTAACCCCTAATCTGCCTTCCCCAATATCGACGCAACCTACCTACACTTTTTAACCCCTAATCTGCCACACCCAACGTCGCTGCCACTATAATAAATATATTAACCCCTAAACCTAAGTCTACCCTAACACCCCCTAACTTAAATATAATTTAAATAAATCTAAATAAAATTCCTATCATTAACTACATTATTCCTATTTAAAACTAAATACCTATAAAATAAACCCTAAGCTAGCTACAATATAATTAATAGTTACATTGTATCTAGCTTAGGGTTTATTTTTATTTTACAGGCAAGTTTGTATTTATTTTAACTAGGTAGAATAGTTACTAAATAGTTATTAACTATTTAATAACTACCTAGATAAAATAAATACAAAAGTACCTGTAAAATAAAACCTAACCTAAGTTACACTAACACCTAACACTACAATATAATTAAATAAATTAACTAAATTAAATACAATTACCTAAATTAAATTAAATTAGCTAAAGTACCAAAAAAGCAAACACTAAATTACAGAAAATAATAAACAAATTACAGATATTTATACTAATTACACCTAATCTAATAGCCCTATTAAAATAAAAAAGCACCCCCAAAATAAAAAAAACCTAGCCTAACCTAAACTACCAATAGCCCTTAAAAGGGCCTTTTGAGGGGCATTGCCCCAAAGTATAATCAGCTCTTTTACCTGTAACAAAAAATACAAACAGCTTGCATTCTATTGGCTGATTGGAACAGCCAGTAGAATGTGAGCTCAATCCTTTTGGCTGATTGGATCAGCCAATAGGATTGAACTTCAATCCTATTGGCTGATTGCATCAGCCAATAGGATTTTTTCTACCTTAATTTCGATTGGCTGATAGAATTAGCCAATCGGAATCTAAGGGACGCCATCTTGGATGACGTCACTTAAAGGTACCTTCATTCAGCTTTAGTCGTCGGATGAAGAAGATGCTCCGTGTCGGATGTCTTGAAGATGGACCTGCTCCGCGCCAGATGGATGAAGATAGAAGATGCTGTCTGGATGAAGACTTCTGCTTTGCTCGGCTTGGATGAAGACTTCGCCCGGCTTTGTTGAGGACTTTGGCCCAGCCTGGATGAAGACGTCTCCCGGTAAGTCGATCTTCAGGGGGTTAGTGTTGGTTTTTTTTAAGGGTATATTGGGTGGTTTTATTTGTAGGTTGGGGTTTGGGCGGCAAAAGAGCTAACTGCCCTTTTAAGGGCAATGCCAATCCTTTTCAGGGCAATGGGGAGCTTAGGTTTTTTTAGATAGTATTTTATTTGGGGGGTTGGGTGTGTGGGTGGTGGGTTTTACTGTTGGGGGGGTTGTTTGTATTTTTTTTTACAGGTAAAAGAGCTGATTACTTTGGGGCAATGCCCCGCAAAAGGCCCTTTTAAGGGCTATTGGTAGTTTAGTTTAGGCTAGGGTTTTTTTTTATTTTGGGGGGGGGGCTTCTTTTATTTTAATAGGGCTATTAGATGTAATTAGTTTAAATATCTGTAATTTGTTTATTATTTTCTGTAATTTATTATTTGGGTTTTTTTTGTACTAATTTAGCTAATTTAATTTAGGTAATTGTATTTAATTTAGTTAATTTATTTAATTATATTGTAGTGTTAGTGTAACTTAGGTTAGGTTTTATTTTACAGGTACTTTTGTATTTATTTTAGCTAGGTAGTTATTAAATAGTTAATCACTATTTAATAACTATTCTACCTAGTTAAAATAAATATAAAGTTGCCTGTAAAATAAAAATAAACCCTAAGCTAGCTACAATGTAACTATTAGTTATATTGTAGCTAGCTTAGGGTTTATTTTACAGGTAAGTATTTAGTTTTAAATAGGAATAATGTAGTTAATTATAGGAATATTTATTTAAATTATATTTAAGTTAGTGGGTGTTAGGTTTAGGGTTAGACTTAGGTTTAGGGGTTAATAACTTTATTATAGTGGCAACGACGTTGGGGGCGGCAGATTAGGGGTTACTAAATGTAGGTAGGTTGCGGCGACATTGGGAAAGGCAGATTAGGGGTTCATAAGTATAATGTAGGTGGCGGCGGTGTCCGGAGCGGCAGATTAGGGGTTAATAATATAATGTAGGTTTCGGCGATGTCAGGGGCGGCAGATTATGGGTTAATAAGTGTAAGATTAGGGGTGTTTAGACTCGGGGTTCATGTTAGGGTGTTAGGTGTAAACATAACTTTTATTTCCCCATAGGAATCAATGGGGCTGCGTTAGTGAGTTATATGCTGCTTTTTTGCAGGTGTTAGACTTTTTTCAGCCGGCTCTCCCCGTTGATTCCAATGGGGAAATCGTGCACAAGCACGTTACACCAGCTCACCGCTGACTTAAGCAGCGCTGGTATTGAAGTGAGATTTGGAGCAAAATTTGGCTCAACGGTCACTTTTTGTCTTTTAACGACGGGTTTCTGAAAACTCGTAATACCAGCGCTGTATGTAAGTGAGCGGTGAGAAAAAACTGCTTGTTAGCACCGCACCCCTCATAACGCAAAACTCGTAATCTAGCCGATAGTAAAGATCTTTCAAGAGTATTCTTGGGATTCGACACAAGGAAGGAACAACAATTTCCCTACTAATGTTGTTAGAATTCACAACCTTAGGAAGAAATTTAAACGAAGTCCGCAATACAGCCTTATCCTGATGAAAAATCAGAAAAGGAGACTCACAAGAGAGCAGACAATTCAGAAACTCTTCTAGCTGAAGAGAAAGCCAAAAGAAACAACACTTTCCAAGAAAGTAGTTTAATATCCAAAGAATGCATAGGCTCAAAAGGAGGAGCCTGCAAAGTCTTCAAAACCAAATTAAGACTCCAAGGAGGAGAGACTGTTTTAATAACAGGCTTGATACGAACCAAAGCCTAAACAAAACAGTGATTATCAGCAAGCTTAGCAATCTTTCTATGAAATAAAACAGAAAGAACAGAGATTATGTCCCTTCAAAGTACTTGCAGACAAACCTTTATCCAAACCATCCTGAAGAAACTGTAAAATTCTAGGAATTCTAAAAGAATGCCAGGAGAATTTATGAGAACAACATGAAATATAGGTCTTCCAAACTCGATAATAAATCTTCCTTGAAACAGACTTATGAGCCTGTAGCATAGTATTAATCACTGAGTCAGAGAAACCTCTATGACTAAGCACTAAGCATTCAATTTCCATACCTTCAAATTTAACGATTTGAGATCCTGATGGAAAAACAGCCCTTGAGACAGAAGGTCTGGTCTTAAAGGAAGTGGCCAAGGCTGGCAACTGGACATCCGGACAAGATCCGCATACCAAAACGTGTGGGGCCAAGCTGGTGCTAAAGCATCCAACATCTCCGCCTGAGGATCCCTGGACCTGGATAGGTACCTGGGAAGTTTCTTGTTTAGATGAGAAGCCATCAAATCTATTTCTGGAAGACCCCACATCTGTACAATCTGACAAAATACATCTGGATGGAGAGACCACTCCCCCTGATGTAAGGTCTGACAGCTGAGATAATCCGCGTCCCAATTGTCTACACATGGGATATGCATGGCAGAAATTAGACAAGAGCTGGATTCTGCCCAAGAAAGAGATACTTCTTTCATAGATAGGGGACTGCGAGTCCTACCCTGATGATTGACATATGCCACATTTGTGAATGGTCCTCTCTTTAACAGAGGCCAAACCTGAAGAGCCCTGAAAATAGCACAGAGTTCTAAAATATTAATTGGAAACCTCACCTCTTGAGGTTTCCAAACCCTTTGTGCTGTCAGAGATCCCCAGACTGCTCCCCAACCTGAAAGACTTGCATCTGTTGTGATCACAGTCCAGGTAGAACAAACAAAAGAAGCCTCTTGAACTATGTGATGATGGTCTAACCACCAAGTCAAAGAGAGTTAAATGTTGGGATTTAAGTATATTAATTGTGATATCCGAGTATAATACCTGCACCATTGATTCAGCATACAAAGTTGTAGAGGTCTCATATGAAAACGAGCAAAGGAGATCGTGTCCAATGCTGCAGTCATGAGACATAAAACTTCCATGTACATAGCCACTGAAGGGAATGATTGAGACTGAAGGTTTCGACAAGCTGAAACCAATTATTCAACTTTTGTCTGTTAAACACAGAGTCATGGACACTGAATCTATCTGGAAACCTAAAAAGGTGACCTTTGTCTGAGGAATCAAGAAACTCTTTGGTAAATTTATCCTACAACCATGTCTTTGAAGAAACAACACTAGTTGATTTGTGTGAGATTCGGCTAAATGTAAAGACTGAGCTAGTACCAAGATATCATCCAAATAAGGAAACACAGCAATAACCTGTTCTCTGATTACAAATAGAAGGGCACTGAGAACCTTCGAAAAGATCCTTGGAGCTGTTCCTAGGCAGTGACGTGTATTCATAGGAGGCAGGGGAGGCAGCGCCTCCCCTGGCCAATGTTCGTAATACACAATTTTTTATTAATAATAATAAAAAAATAATTCAATTTTTGTCCCCAAAAAAATGTTTTTTTGGTTCCTCAAACTGACCCCAACCCACCCCACCCCAGTCTGTGTTGTGTCTACTACGGGTTTTTTTAGGTCTCTACAGTACATTCATATTGCGCAAGGAAGTAGAGGCGAGCTTCCCTTCCATTGCGCAATATGAATGTGTATAGTATGGGCTGCTAGAGAGAGTGCCACAGTGCCACCCAGTGGCTAAGCGCTCACTCACTTTGCAGCCCATACCGCTCCCACAGGAGGCTTCTCTATTGAAGCCTCTGGAGCACTGCCCGCCCCTCAGCCAATCAGACACAGGAACATGTCCTCTATGGTCTGGGGCGGGCTGACTTGCTGGGCGGGAAGGGAACTATGTGAGCCGGGAGGCGCAGACTCAGAGCATCACCTGCGACAGACTGGTGGCAGTGCGTGCTGTGCTGTCTGAGGTAGGTAACTGTCACTGTGTGTATTGTATAGGTGCCGTGCCGGTGGTGACACTTACTATGGTGCTGGTGCTGGTGCCGGTTTAATTTAATTTTTCCAACTTTTTTTTTCCAACTTTTTTTTCCCTTCAGACCCCCCCTCGCCCCCCCCGCGTCCCCCGTCGCCCCCCCCACCGGTAAAACCCTCCTTCATCTGCCTGTGATGCTGTCTCCTAGTCATGACAGTTTTAAATCAGAGCATTGCCATGGTAACCTGGGGCAACGCTCTGATTTCAAATTGTCAGTTCCTGCTGAGGCTGAGAGGGAAAGAAGCTGCCTGTGTGTAATGCAGTTGCCCGGTGCCATAGTGGGAAGTGCTCAATCAGACAGTGTCACCATGGCTAGCAGAGCTGCAGATTAAAGGTATGTGCTCAATTTGCTTGGTAATGGTACCACTGCTGACTTCTGATCCTGCCTTCCAGTTCATCCCCTGTATCTCTCTCCCTTCCTCCCCTGTATCTCCCTCCCACCCTTACTCCCCTGTGTCTACCTACCACCCCCCTCCCCTGTGTCTACCTCCTACCCCCCCTCCCCTGTGTCTCCCCCACCCCCCTCCCCTGTGTCTCCCCCCACCCTCCCTCCCCTGTCTCTCTCTCCCCTCCCCTGTCTCTTCCCCCTCCCCTGTCTCTGTCTCCCCCCTCCCCTGTCTCCCTGTCTCTCTCTCCCCCCTTCCCCTGTCTCTCTCCCCCTCCCCTGTCTCTCTCCCCCCTCCCCTGTGTCTCCCCCCCCTCCCCTGTGTCTCTCCCCCCCCTCCCCTGTGTCTCTCCCCCCCCTCCCCTGTGTCTCTCCCTCCCTCCCCTGTGTCTCTCCCCCCTCCCTGTCTCTCCCCCCCCTCCCATGTGTCTCTCCCCCTCCTGTCTCTCTCTCCCCCCTCCCCTGTCTCTCTCCCCTCCCCTGTCTCTCTCCCCTCTCTCTCCCCTCTGTCTATCTCTCTCCCCTCTGTCTGTCTCTCTCTCTCCCCTGTATGTCTCTCTCTCTCCACTCTGTATCTCTCTCTCTCTCCCCTGTCTCTCTCTCCTCTGTCTCTCTCTCTCCCCTCTGTCTCTCCCTCTCTCCCC